>NW_026775577.1:82170754-82438254 GCF_030987335.1 Cornus florida | reverse complement strand
CACAACCTATTCATACCATAATTACTGATTCCAACAAGTTCAAGTACCACTTGGTTAACTGGGAGAGCGTGTGTTCCCCTATGAATAAGGGGGGTTTGGGGATTCAAAGGCTGGATGTGTTTAATAAGGCATTGTTGGGCAAGTGGTTGTGGAGTTTCAGGACAGAAAGGTCCAAGCTTTGGAGACATGTTATATCTTGTCATTATGGGGAGGGCGATAGAGGGTGGATTTCTAGGGAGGCTAGAATCCTAGAAGGTATGGGCTCTTGGAGACTTATCCGTAGAGGTTGGGATGAATTCTCCAAACGTATCCGGTTCAAAGTTAGAAGCGGGAGTAATGTCAGGTTTTGGGAAGACAGATGGTGTGGGGGTTCGGATTTAGCTAGTAGATTCCCTCGTCTTTACCGGATTGCTGTGGCTAGAGATGCAGTGGTCGCTGACTATTATCGTCTTGATAATGGAAGGGTGACTTGGGATGTGCAGTTCTGTAGTCAGTTTCATGATTGGGAACTTTTGGAGGTTATAGACTTCCTAGCATTCATTTATAGACAGGTGGTGATCAGGGTGGGCATGGACGAGATGCTATGGGTGGGTACCCCGAGAGGAGTGTTCGAGGTCAAGTCCTACAAATGCCTGTTGGAGCGCCCTGGCCTATGTTTCCATGGAAAACCATTTTGAGGACAAAAGCTCCACTAAAGGTGGCATTCTTCTTGTGGACTGTCGCCTTGAAGAATCCTTACTATTGATAACCTTAGAAAAAGAAATCATATTGTGGTTAACAGGTGTTACATGTGCAAGAAGATGGGGGAATCTGTTAACCATCTCTTAATTCATTGCTCAGTGGCTATGTTCTTGGTTACGTTTGGTCTTCCATGGGTGTTCCCAGAATCCACAGTCGACTTGTTAGAGACTTGGAAAGGGTGTACAGTGGAGAGCTGTGTCAGAGATGCTTAGAGGGCCACTCCCCTTTGTATTTGGTGGGGTCTGTGGCGCGAAAGAAATAGGAGATACTTTGAAGGAGAGGAGTCTCCTATTTGGGCTACTAAATACAATATTCTTACTTCTTTATTTTTTTTTGGTATACGGGCGGGATTGTAATTCAATGGATGGTCTTTTGGATTTTGTTGATAGCTTATAGCTATAGAATTGATTTTGGTCGGCTGTTGTCTTCTTTGGGAACGCTCCCCTTTGGAATATTTAAGAGATACTTTGAAGGAGAGGAGTCTTCTTTTGAGCGCCTTATATAAAACCTTACTTGGCAAAAAAAAAATCTAGTTCAATAAATATTGAACTTATGGAAAAGAGACGAAAATGAAGCATAGTGCTTATAACTGAATACCTCTTAAGCGATATGCAACACTGAGATTTTGCATGTACGGATAAACAAGAATTCTCTCAAACGAGGTTGTACAAAATCCGATCAACCGAAGAAGATTCCGGTGAACAGCAACACTTATCAATTGAACTTCCCTCAAGAATGCAGCCTCTCCACCTGGACTATGATAATCTGTCAGGCGTTTCACTGCAACCTTTGCATTGTTTGCAAGAACACCTCTGTAGACTTTTCCAAAGCCTCCTTGTCCAATTATGTTGCTCTCGCTGAAATTATCAGTCACAAGTTGGACCTCACGCCAGGAAAATCTTCTCAGTTGGCCAAAGGAAAGTTTACATTCATCTTCACCTAGAGTGAGAAAATTTCAGAAATAAATAATAAATGCAACAGTAAGCAAACTGAAAATATAAACAGCATAAATTTCCATGCCTGCTTCATAAAAATACATTAAAAATCAAGCAAAAGATCAGGTTACTGGCAGTGAAACAGGATAATCAATGAAAGCAGAGGAAAAATTGAACAAGTTCAGAATGTGCTCCAATTATTCATGTTTTTCCGTTTGAATTCTTAATTTTACATGGACAAGGATTTTACACTAATAACTGGTGCAGTAATTTGTCGTCACACATTAGTCAAAACTCCAGTATGGTACTGGCAGGGAAAAGCATGCAATACATTTGAAGATTTTAGTTCCTTGCTCTATTTATGGAAACATTGAAATTGCCTAAAACCACTTTCTTACTTAGCTTCTTTAACCTTTTTTTTTTTTTTTTCACTTTCTTTCATGTTTTTCAGAAACCAAATAGATATTGTTAACTACCATCCACTCCAAAAGCTTAAGCTGTTGGAGAGAGTGCAACTTTGATATTTATATCCTTCAACACGCCCCCTCACGTGTGGCCTTCTTTTTTGGTCCAACACGTGTTTTTCAATTTTTAATTAGGGTGACGGTGAGGTTTGAACACGTGAGGGGGCATGTTGAAGATTAAATATTATAATTATACCCTATATAATAGCTTAAGCTTTTGGAGTAGATGGTAGTTAACAAATATGAACTGACAAAGCCTAGTTACAAGAGTGACTCACTAGTGCTCAAGTGTTGCTCCGAGATATGTCATTAGTAGCTGAAATTCATACAATCCACACAAGGGCTTAAAAGTAGATATCAATTTAAGCAGTGAACACAATCATAATTGATTTGCAAAATTTCAAGTTCCCTAATTAGCAACTAAAGGACTTAAATATGATGCATCATCTTTTCTTTTGACACTAGATATAAAAATAAAGAAAAGAAATAAATAAACAAAAGAACAAAAACTGCAAGTGAGTGCGTGATTCAGGCCACCCATAGGTTGATTTAGAGGGAAACCTAATTTGGTGAATTCAGTTAGAAACTGTAGAATTATTACCTCCATGGCCACAAAAAATTAAATAAATAAATAAATAAAGGAGACAATTCTCACCTCCACCTTGACAAAGTTCCAAGTATTAGAATATAGCTTTCTGGATAGAGGGTTTTAACCCTCTATTTCTTGTTCTTTTGCTCGTTTGTTAATAAATTTTGACTTAGGAAAAAAAAAAATGATTGCTAAGAGCCATTTTGTAGATTAAGTTAGAATGTAATATTGTCTGAGATTATGGTGGGATGAGAGGAAGGAGAGAGAATGAGATAAAGAGAGAACCAAAAGGTATGGAAAGAATGAGATACTCTCATCCCTATAACCACATATATGTTATTGAATGAGTATTAAATTATAAAACTACCCCCACTCCAAAATATTCTGCATCTTCTAACCGATTCACCATGAAAAGGCGATCTGATGACATTATTAAGCTAAGATACTGTTGTCTTTAAGAGAGAATCAAACTAGCAAAAAAGTAGAAGAAGATGAAGAAGAGAAGGAAGAGGAGGAGAGTAGAAATACAGAAGAAATATAAAAGAAGAAAAAGGTGAGAATTGTGTAAAGGCTTGAATGAGATAAATCACTCCACAGCTCTAGTATTTATAGATAAAAAGAGAACATACTCACATTACAAGAAAGGAAATTAAATCAAATCTAAATCAAATCACATCATATTCTATGGCATATTTTATGGCATATTCTAGAGCATAATCAAATCTTTGCTAATATAGTAAGTCATTCCATAAATCGTGGCTATCATATTTGCTAGCACTCCCCCTCAAGTTGTTGCGTGGATATTTGAAACGCCCAACTTGGACAATGCATTCTCAAACACAATCTTGGTGACGCCCTTTGTAAGAATGTTTGCAAGTTGCTGATAGCTTGTGACAAATGGAGTGCAAATCTGACTAGCGATGATTTTCTCTCAGATGAAGTGCAGATCAACAAATCAAAATGTATCCTCAGACCATAAACAATTAACAATGTCTCATCAGACCGTAAACAACCATAAATGTCTCCTCATACCGTAAACAACCATAAATGTCTCCTCAGACCATTTTTCTTCCTACACATGTTTAAAACATATAGATGGAAGAATCAACAGTCTCCTAAGACCATTCCCCTTCATACATATGTTTAAACAATGTATGTGAAAGAATCAACAATGTCTCCTTAGACCATAAAAAGAAACAACTATGTAACACACTGCTAGAATCATTTCATCCTTCCACCACATTGTATTTATATTAAGAAGTTTCAGAAATTACACATAAGACCCCAACATTATATAAGTAATACAAATAAGCCTTGACAACACTCCCCCTCAAGTTGGTGCAAAGATATTTCTCATGCCCAACTTGACTAACATATTTTGAAAGCAAGTCTTGCTCACACCCTTAGTCAAAACATTAGCAACCTAATCAAGTGTGTTGACGTATGGAGTACAAATCAGCCCACGATGAAGCTTTTCCTTGATGAAGTGCCGATCAACTTCGATGTGTTTTGTCCTTCTATACAACAAGGAATTAGGAGAGAATTGTTTTAGTGAAATGGTATTTCATTGATACTGAAAATGAAATACACGTACACTACTAATAGACTATACAAGGCATTAAAAAGGGAACAGGATAACTATACAACTAATTTTCCTTATTTGCAGAGTTGACCAGGCCTATATTTAAACATAAAATACAGCTAGGCACTCCCTAGAGATCAGCAATAAATCTCAGCCGCAATCTGTAGAGATCAGCAATAAATCTCAGCCGAATATTCTCCTTTCTAACTGTAGAAAATTCGGTTCTACAAATAAGGAAACCGTGTGTGTATAGCTGTAATTAGCTAGGAGATTTTGTAATGTTTTAGTCATTGTAATCCCTGATTTTAGGGAATTAGTTTTTGGTCAATATCTCTAGGATTAGACAATTTCCTAGTTTTAGAGTTTCCTAATTTAGATCCTCTGAAGTGTATATAACAGTGTAATTTCATTGTGATTTCAATACAATTGAATTTCAGCCCAATTTGTGTCATGGTATCAGAGCTGTAGGCTCAATTCTGGGAATTGTGTTTCTGGTCTTGCTAACTCTCATATCGCTAGACTGATTATTATTAATCTCCAACCCCACACTATCACCCCTCAAGACCGTAACCCTTTTACCAAAGACCTTGTCAGAAACAGCCGACAACAGCAACACCACGACTACCTCGAAGGTTCCTTTGATTGAAGGTAGCAACTCGATTCCAACAGGGGAATTGAAGAACATCCGGGCAGCGTACAGGTTGAAGAGGAAGAACTATCTAAAGTGGTCTCAACTGGTTCGCACGTTCTTGAAGGGAAGAGGCAAACTGAGTCACTTACTCGGTACTGGGCCTAACAAAGGGGATCCCAAATTTGATGCTTGGGATGAACAAGACTCTATGGTGATGTCCTGGTTATGGAACTCTATGTTGCCATAAATCAGTGATACATGTATGTTTCTTAACACAGCCAAAGAAATATGGGAGGCCGTGAAGCAGACTTACTCTAAAGTCCGGAATGCTGCACAAATCTATGAAATCAAGACCAAGATTTCATCCACCAAGCAAGGAAGTCGATCAATCACAGAGTACTCCAATCTGTTGCAGAGCTTCTGGCAAGAGATGGATCATTACCAGTGCATTCAAATGAAATGCAGCGAGGATGCAGCTCTCCTTAAGAGGTTTATCGAAAAAGACCGAACTTATGATTTTCTTGCAGGACTGAACATTGAATTTGATGTAGTAAGAGTCCAAATACTCGGAAAGGAAGATCTGCCATCACTTAATGAAACAATTGCAATTGTTCATGCTGAGGAAGGAAGAAGAGGAGTTATAATTGCGAATAACCCAGTGGACAGTTCAGCCTTGGTTACAAAAGCTGCAAATGTGAGGAACTTTGGCCGGGAGCAGCCATCTAATGAAGACAAGAAGCGGGCAGATTTTACAAGGCCAGTCAATAAAGATTCCCTATGGTGCACATATTACAAAAAGTCCCGCCATACTAAGAACAAATGTTGGAAACTCTACGGCAAACAAAAATTGGACGACAAAAGGTGGATAGCCAAAGGGACAGGGGCAGGCATATATGGCAAATATACAACAGGCTGGAGAAGTTTAATCTCAAGAATCATCTATTGAGTTCGATAGAGAGGAAATTGAGAAATTGAAGAATCTGCTAGGATCTTTGGAGAAACCATCTACAACAGGTAATTGCACTTTGGCGATTTCAGGTATATCTTCCTCTGCTCATGCTTTTAAAGTCTCGGATATATCCACCACAAGCTCCTGGGTCATTGACCAGGAGCTACAGATCACATGACCCACTCGTCACAAAAATTTATCTCATATACACCTTGTCCTAGCAATAGGAAGATAACAATAGCCGATGGTTCTATAACAATAGTGGCTGGTTAGGGAGATGTTTTTATAAGCAAAACCCTCACACTTAGAAATGTTCTCCATGTACCAAAATTATTTACCAACCTTTTGTCAATCCACAAGCTCACTAAAGATTATAATTGCATGTGGTATTTTATCCTTCTCGTTGTGTATTTCAGGAACAGGGCACAAGGAGGAGGATTGGACATGCTAGAGAAAGGGATGGTCTCTACCATCTTGAAGAACCCAGTAGTCAAGTTAGTGTTGCGAATTCCTCACCATTATCATTTCTTTCAGAGTCTTTTAAATCCAATAAAGACAAGATTTGGCTTTAACACCTCCGTCTTGGTCACCCGTCATTTACCGTCCTTAAAATTATGTTTCCTTTATTGTTCAAAGGATTAGATGTTGAAAATTTTCACTGTGATGTCTGTGAACTTGCAAAGCACAAACGTGCTTCTTTTCCAATAAGCAATAAAAGAACATCTGTTCCATTTACTCTTATTCATAGTGACATTTGGGGACCGTCCACTGTTTCTAACATTTCTGGGGCTCGGTGGTTCGTTTCTTTCATTGATGATTGCACTCGTGTGTCTTGGATCTTTCTTATGAAAAATAAATCTGATATGAGCTCTGCCTTTCCTATTTTTTACAACATGGTCAAAACACAATTTGGTACTGAAATAAAAAGATTTCGTTCTGACAATGCTAAAGACTAATTTAATCAGTTCCTCTCACCATATTTCCGAGAAAAGGGCAAAATATATGAATCTTCTTGTGTACACACCTCGACAAAATGGTGTGGCTGAACGAAAGAATGGTCACATTTTAGCTATTACAAGAGCATTCTTGTTTCAAAAAAATGTTCCTAAGCAATATTGGGGGGAAGCGGTTTTAACTGTTGCTCATATGATAAACAGATTGCCTACAAAGGTTCTTGATTTTAAGTCCTATGCAAATTTTAACGAAATTCTTTCCTAATTTCAATGCTTCAAGTAGTCTTGTTCCCAAAATATTCGGTTGTGTTGCTTTTGTCCATTTGCATTCTCAAAACAGGGAAAAACTTGATCCACGGGCTGTCAAATGCATCTTTATTGACTATTCTTCCACTCAAAAGGGGTACAAATGCTATCATCCTCCCATAAGAAAATTCTATGTGTCAGCTGATGTCACTTTTGTCGAAGAAGATCATTACTTTACTGGTCCTTATCTTCAGGGGGAGATCTCATTCACGGAAGATAAGGACAAGGATCTTTTTCTTCTTGATTTTCCATTGTCCTCCTCCTCGGTTCCTATCTTTGTTGTCCAGCCAAACACTTAGTCCGTTCCTATTGACACTCAGTCCATTCCTGTTGATCAACCTGAGCTAGTCCAGCCTAAGCCAAACATTCAGTCCGAATCCATGCAACCTGAAACCGAGCCTCATACACCCAAGTCACAAGAGACGATAAAGGAAAGCAAATTCAAGACTACTCGTCTACTGCTGGTTTTTTCAAGTAGGGCACCAATCACTCAATCTGTGCAGGTTCAATCACCCAAATCAACCCTTGCTCTTGGACTTAGCGAGGTAATTACTGAACCTATTTCTAATGAATATGGTGTCATTGAAGTTCTTGATCAAAGTGATTATGATATTCCCATTGCTATTAGAAAGAAAACTAGAGCATGCACCAAACACCCTCTATGCTTATTCATGTTATACAAGAATTTGTCCCATAACCACAAAGCCTTTCTCACAAGCCTAAACACAATCTCCATTCCCAAAACCATATCCGAGGCATTAGGTAATGAGAATTGGAAGAATGCCATGAAGGTCGAAATGGAAGCACTTGAGAAGAACAAGACATGGGACTTGGTGAAATTGCCAAGAGCGAAGAAACCGGTGGGATATAGATGGGTATTCACGGTGAAATACAAGTCAGATGGTTCGTTGGAGAGGTACAAAGCAAGGTTAGTTGCTAAAGGCTATACCCAAACGTATGGAATAGATTATCTTGAGACATTTGCTCTTGTTGCGAAGATGAACACCGTTAGAGTGTTGTTGCCATTGACTGCTAATCTGGGCCGGAAATTTCAGCAATTCGATGTCAAAAATGCATTTTTACATGGTGATCTCAAGGAGGAGGTTTATATGGAAGTTCCACCAAGGTTTGGTTCGAATACAGGACAGGTGGTATGCAGGTTAAGAAAGGCGTTGTACGGATTAAAACAGTCTCCAAGAGCTTGGTTTGGAAGGTTTGCCAAGGTAATGCTCGATATGGGATACAAACAGAGCCAAGGCGATCACACCTTGTTTGTAAAGCACTTGACTTCAGGGGGAGTGACTACATTGTTAGTCTATGTAGACGACATTATAGTGACAGGTGATGATTTGGAAGGAATGGAGAATTTAAAGAAGTGTTTAGTGAAAGAATTCAAAATCAAAGAGCTCGGCAAACTAAAGTATTTTCTCGGCATTGAGGTAGCACATTCTTTGGAAGGAATTTTTATATCTCAGAAAAAATATGTAACAGATTTGCTGATGGAAACAAGCAAGTTAGGTTGCAGACCAGCAGAGACGCGTATAGAGTTCAACCACGGGCTTGGAGATGCTATGGAAGACACGGCAGTAGATAAAGGCTCCTATCGGAGACTTATGGGAAGGCTTATCTACTTGTCACACACTAGACCAGACATAGCCTATGCAGTTAGTGTTGTAAGTCAATTCATGCACAATCCCAAATAGTCACATCTTAAGGCTATGTATCGAATCCTTCAATACTTAAAAGGCACACGGGGCAAAGGAATTCTATTTAAGAAGGGGGAGGGCCTAACTCTTGAAGCCTACACTGATGCAGATTATGCAGGGTCTGTAATTGACAGTAGATCTACGTCGGGTTATTGCACTTTTCTAGGAGGCAACCTTGTGACTTGGAGGAGTAAAAAATAGAATGTTGTGGCAAGATCCAATGCAGAAGTGAGTTTAGAGCAATGGCAACTGGGATTTGCGAATTATTATGGCTGAAAATTGTCGTAGAAGGTCTAAGAGTCAAGTGGGAAGATCCAATGAAGCTTTATTGTGACAATAAGTCAGCCATTAATATTGCACATAATCCAGTGCAACACGACCATACGAAGCACGTTGAAGTTAACAGGCACTTTATAAAGGAGAAGCTTGACAGTGGCCTAATTTGCACTCCATTTGTTTCCACTAGCAATCAACTTGCAGACATACCCACCAAAGGATTGTCTGGGACGTTTTTTCAGAGACTAGCAAGCAAGCTTGGAATGGATGATATCCGTTCACCAGCTTGAGAGGAAGTGTGGAAAATTCGGTTCTATAAATAAGGAAACCGTGTGCGTATAGCTGCAATTAGCTAAGGAAACCGTGTGTGTATAGCTGTAATTAGCTAGGAGATTTTGTAATGTTTTTGTCATTGTAATCCCTGATTTTAGGGAATTAGTTTTTGGTCAATATCTCTAGGATTAGACAATTTCCTAGTTTTAAAGTTTCCTAATTTAGATTCTCTGAAGTGTATATAACAGTGTAATTTCATTGTGATTTCAATACAATTGAATTTCAGCCCAATTTGTGTCACTAACACTCCCCCTCAAGCTGGTTTGAAGATATCTTCCATAGCCAGCTTGCTCGTCAATTTCTCAAATTGTTTCTTGGACAGACCCTTTGTAAGAACATCTGCAATCTGTTCATCAGCTGGTATATAGGCAATACAAATCTACCCGTTCTCCATTTTCTCCTTGATAAAGTGCTTGTCTACCTCAACATGCTTGGTTCTATCATAAAGAACAGGATTATGTGCTATTGAGATTGCCGCTTTGTTATCACAGTATAGCTTTATCGGAGAGGGACATGAGACCTTCAGTTCGTCTAAGATTCTCTTAACCCACAACACCTCACAAATTTCGTAGGCAACTGATCTAAATTCGGCTCCAGCACTACTTCTTGCCACCACATTTTGCTTTTTACTACGCCAAGTAACAAGGTTTCCTCCAGTACAGCAGCCAGAGGTTGACATTCTATCGGTTATACTCCCAGCCCAGTTTGCATCTGTATATACTTCAATTTGTAGGTGACCGTGCTTTTCAAACAGCAGGCCCGCCCTTCCCTGGTGATCCCTTTAAGTACCTTAGGATTCTGTACACAGCCTCGAAGTGTGTGAGTGCATAAATTGACTTACCTTGCTCACAGCAAAAGCTATATCTGGGCGAGTATGCGACAGATAAATCATTCTACCAACCAGCCTCTGAAATTGTTCCCTCTTCTTCACATCGTCGGGTTTAGCAGATTGGAGCTTCAAATTAGGTTCAATTGGTGTCTCTGCTGCCTTGAGTAGACCCGACTCTCCAAGAAGATCCAGCATATATTTTCATTGAGACACGAAAATGCCCTTTTTAGACATGGCAAATTCCATTCCATGAAAATACTTTAAGGCTCCCAAGTCCTTGATCTCAAAGTCAACAGCAAGAACTCTCTCGAGTCTTTTGAGCTCAACATAATCATCACCTGTTAATATTATATCATCAACATAAACAATCAAAATAGCAATCTTCCCTTCTTTTGAGTGCTTATAGAACATAGTGTGATATGCCTGACTTTATGTATATCCGTGGCCCTTTACAGCTTTCCCATATCGCTTAAACCATGCTCTGGGAGATTGTTTGAGGCCATACAGGGATTTTCTTAGGGCCTGTTTACTAACACTTTTACTTTCTGATTTCTACTGTCAATTCATAAAAATAGAAAGTAAAAGTGAAAATTATGTTTATTAACATATTTTTGTTTTTTTACTTTCAAAAAGTACTTTCACATTTTAGGAAAGAAAAAGAAAGCACAGATTCCTCACTTTCTTGTTTTCTCCATTGTAGCGGATGAATTACTTCCAATACTGCAGCGGAACTTAAAAAAACGTTATGTTCGGTCATTTATAACAATACCCACTATTGTCTCTCCCATGTACCACGACGATGGCCACCAGATGGGCAACTCCGACAAAGATGATTCGCCGATCGGCATCGCCGGCAACCACCATATCGGTGATGATGGGACTTAGGTAAGTTATGCTTTCCTCAAATCTGAATTTTTTCTATCTCATCCTCAGGACAAAATCCCCTCTTCCTCCCTCTGTTTTCTTACAATTGAATCCTTTTCACAAAATCTTAGAGTTAGGCACACAACAACGAATAAAACGATGAAGATTCCGACGGCGACAATGAGAATCAATGCGGTGACGACAACGGCAAAAGGCTCATCCAATTGGCGATGGCAATGATCATGTTACGAGGCCTAGACTCACTAACGTGGTTGTTGCGACAAAGGGATTTCGGTGAAAGTTATGGCTTTGAAGATAATGCGTTGAGATGGTTTGATTTCCGATCTGAGACTACACGACGGTGGGATCGGAGTTTTTTTTTTTTTTTTTTTGACACTGTGATTGGAGCAATTGCAATTGTAGTGGGAAGAGGGGGTTTTAGATGGTGGTGAACATCTTGGTTCTGGAAGAAAATTTAATTTTGTGTTGGAAAGAGGTTTGTGGTGACATTATTGATGTTTGAAAGCTATGATGGGAGGTGGTGGTGGTTTTTGGTAGTGCTTGTAATTAGGTAGAAATGGGGGTTAGTGGATGCGAACCTGAACTGGGGGATGGTAGATGATAGAACTGGTAGATGATAGAATTGCAGTTATGGTAAAAAACAAAAGCAAAATCATGATTATTAAACTTAATTTTGTTATTTTGCTTTCAAAATTTTAATGAATATAAGATATTACTAAACATAATTTCACTTTCTATTTCAGCTTAAGAAATCAAAATCATAATTTTACTTTTGAAGGAAGCAAAAGTAAGAAAGTGAAAGCGTTAGTAAGCGGGCCCTTCGTCTACACACTTTCCCTTCACCAAGACGTTCTTCAAACCCCGGTGGTAGGCTTATAAAGACTTCCTCTTCCAAATCCCCGTTTAAAAATGCGTTTTTTACATCTAGATGGTGTAATGGCCAGTCAAAATTAAATGCTAAGGATAGTAAGACACGGTTTGAATTAATCTTTGCGATTGGAGCAAAAGTCTCCTGATAATCAATACCTTGTGTCTGTGTAAATCCTTTTGCCACTAAACGTGCCTTGTACCTTTCTATACTTCCATCAACTCTACACTTAACTGTAAACACCCATTTGCATCCTACCGTTTTCTTCTCCCAGGGTAAGTTAACTATCTCCCAAGTCCCATTCTTTTTCAGAGCATTCAACTCTTCCAAAACTGCCAATTTCCAATCCGGATTATCTAAAACTTGCTGAATGATTCTCTGGATAAACAGGTGGGAAATTTTTGAGGTAAAAGCTTTATGAGACTTAGAAAGCCTATGGTAAGACACATATTTCGCAATAGGATGTTCTGTACAGGTTCAGACTCCCTTTCTAAGTGCTATAGGTACATCAAGATCGAAAGCAGTAGGAGCGGAATTTGACAAAGAAGGATTAGAATTACCTGGAGTAGTAGATGGACCATCGCTCGGAGACAGTGGTTGGTCTTGTGCTAGAGTAGCAGGCAAGTCTTTATTTTTTGATAAGTACTCCTTCTAGTGTAAACACAGAGCAATGAGTCTAGATTATTAGAGGTGGAAAGATAAAGAACAGGTACGAGAAAGAAGGTATTAGGCAGAGGAACAACTGTTTCCCAAAACTGAGCTTCTATTCACTATCTCCCCCTAAACACAGTTTTGTCCAAAGTAAGGCTAACTTTCCACAAACGATACATCCATACTCACAGAAGTGTTTTTGTTTTAGGATTATAACACTTGTATCCCCTTTTATTTGGCGCATAACCGATAAACACACATTTTTCTGCCCTATGATCAACTTTGGATCGAAGCCTACTAGGTATGTGAACAAACAAAGTGCACCCAAAAATTTTCAAGGGTGAGTCAAAGAAAAGTCGACATTCAGGGAAAAAGTTTTTGAAACACTCTAAAGGTGTAATAAATTTTAAAATACGAGTAGGCATTCTATTTATTGAATCCCCTTTTCCTTTAAAAAATTCCCAAAAATTGATTGAAATACTCAGTTCCATTATCATAATGAAGTATTCTTATTTTTGTTTGAAATTGGTTTTCATCCATATTATAAAAAATTTTGAACAAATTTTCAACTTCAGATTTATCATTCATCAAATATACCCAACATAGCCGAGTGTGATCATCTATGAAAGTTACAAACCATTTTTTTCTAGAAGATGTGGTAATTTTTTAAGGACCCCAAACGTCACTATGAATTAAGTAAAATGGTTTTGAGGCACAATATGGTTTTGAACTGTACGTAGTACGATGGCTCTTTGATAAATGACAACTTTCACATTGAAAAGACGAACAATCCACATTTTTAAATAGAACAAGAAATAGATACTTCAAATAAGAAAAACTAGGATGTCCTAGTCTAAGATGCCAAATCATTATTTGTTCACGGACAGAGAGAGAACTAATACTAGTACCAAAGCCTTAAGCTTGTTTATTACAGAGGAAGTTGTCATCAAAATAGTAAAGACCGTCCTCCATTCTAGCACTGCCAATCATCATCTCCGTGCTCAGGTTCTGAATACCACAGTGAGAGTCAAAAAAGGTAACATGACATTTAGAATCTTTAGAGAGTTGACTCACAGATAAGAGATTACAGGCAAGATTAGGGACATGAAGGATAGATTTTAGGGTGATTTTTTCAGAAATTTTGATAGAACCTTTTCTTTTCTTTTTTCCTAGTTGCTACTCACACACTTGTCTCTTTTGAGACTTGAACCCCTGACCTCCCTTTGAGAAGTAAGAGGTTGATACTACTAGGCATAGAACCTTTTCCTGCAATAGATGAAAATCTTCCATCTGCAATTCTAACTTTTTTTATTACCAGAACAAGACGAATAAGAATGAAATACATGAGAGAGATTTGTCATGTGATCAGAAGCACCCGAATCAATGATCCAAGGTGTAGGACTAGAATGACAAGAGAAAGCACTAGAGTTGCTACCTGTATAAGCCAAAGAAACATAAGGAATACCAGACTCTGGATTAGATTTCAGCAGCTTCAGAAGATAATCCATCTGCTCTTTACTAAAGGGACCAGCATCAGCCTCATTTGCAGAAGCAGATCGGTCTCCAGGCTTGCTGCTCTTCCAGTTGTTGGCAGGTTTGCCATGAATCTTCCAATTGTTGCAGAAATCACACCATATCCGAGGCTTGTTCTCAGCACTGCACTGGCTATTGGAAGTTCAGCTCGCATTTGCATCAGCAACGACTGGGGCAGAATTTTCAATCGATGCCTTAGCCCCCTTTTTTTCGAGCATAACACTATGGCGGCTTTCCTCCCTCCGAACTTCAGCAAATACCTCTCCAAGTGAAGGAAGAGGACCACGACCAATGATCCTTCCCCTTACTTCATCAAATTCTACGTTCAGAACAGCGAGAAATTTGTAGATGCGATCGTTTTCCACTGTCTTCTTGTGGTGATTGCAATCATCTGGAGATTTCCATTCATAGTTATGGAAAATATCCAGATCTTGCCCCAGCCTTTTCAACATATTGAAGTATTTGGTGACGTTGTCTTCCCCTTGTTGAATTTCTTTGAGCTGCAATTGCAGTTCGTACACTTGGGATTGATTGTCAAGGTCAGAATACATCTGGTGAATATTATCCCAGAGTTCCTTGGAAGTGGGATAGCACATATAGTTAGAGGCAATGTCTTCATCCATGGAATTAACAAGCCAGGCCATAACCATGGAATTTTCTGCATCCCAAGTGGCATAAGTCGTATCCTTCAAATCAAGTGCCTTTGTATCATCCCAATCTTTCCTCTCCCTCGAATATACATACGCACTAATTGAGACTAGCGCAGAAAATTGTCTCCATTAAGACATATAGTGGTTATCTGAACAAAGTGCGAATCAGAATTGGGACCACAGTTTTCAGTAGGCTTAGAAGAGACTTCAGACATCGTGAGAAACTAGGGTTTCGATTTAAGAAGAAAAAGAAAAAAAAAAAAAAAAAAAAAAAGAAAATGTGGAATTTACCAAAGAATAAGTCCTGGTAATTTTTTTCGGAATGCAAAAAAGAGTCAGAAATTAAGTTCCTACTCTAATACCATCTAAACAAGGAATTAAGAGAGAATTGTTTTAGTGAAATGGAATTTCATTGATACTGAGAATGATATACACGTACACTACTTATAGGCTATACAAGGTATTAAAAAAGGAACAGAATAACTATACAACTAATTTTCCTTATTTACAGAGTTAACTAGGCCTATATTTAAACATAAAATACAGCTAGGCAATCCCTAGAGATCAGCAATAAATCTCAACAAAATATTCTCCTTTCCAACAGTCCTACCATGTTGAACTGGATTGTTGGTAATGCTAATAGCTTCCTTGTTGTCACAATACAAATTCATTGACTCGCGAACAAGATAACCCAACTCATTCAACATAGTTTGTAGCCATAACAACTCACAAATTATGTGTCATGGATCTAAACTCAGCCTCTGCACTAGATCTAGCTACTACAGACTATTTCTTGCTTCGCCATGAAACAAGATTCCCTCCAACAAATGTGCAATATCCTGAAGTAGATTGTCGATCTGTCACAGACTCTGCCCAATCAACATCCGTATAGGCTTCAACGCGCAAGTGGCCATTACGGCCAAACAATATCCCCTTACCAGGTGAACCCTTGAGGTAGCGAAGAACATGATGATCCGCCTCAAGATGAGGTGTACGTCAAGCATACATAAACTAACTAATCACACTAACAGCGTAGGAAATATTTGGACGTGTGAGAAATACATAAATTAGTTTCCCAACCAATCGCTGAAACCTTCCCACATCACTTAATGGGTTGCCATCCACATCATTAAGCCTATGATTCTGCTTAATGGGAATATTAATAGGTTTAGCTCCAAGCGTACCGGTTTTAGCCAACAAATCTAACGCATACTTCCGTTGAGAAATGGTGTCCTTTCATGGATCTGCACACCTCGATGCCAAGAAAGTATCTCAATGGTCCAAGGTCTTTAACCTCAAACTCTGTCCCCAAGAATGACTTCATTCGATGAATCTCTTTTGGATCATTTCCAGTGATAACAATATCATCAACATATACAATAAGGGCAATGGTGCGGTCCCCGTGCTTCTTGATAAAGAGAGTATGATCTGACTCTGTGTGTACCCCTCTCTTCACAGCAGTGCTGAACTTCCTTAACTAAGCACGTGGTGACTGCTTTAACCCATACAAGGCTTTATTCAGCTTGCACACTAAATTCTGACCATTGGCAAGCTTAAACCCTGGTGGAATAGTTATATACACCTTTTCCTCCAAGTCACTATGAAGGAAAGCATTCTTTACATCTAGCTGATGTAAAGGCCAAGACAAATTAGCTGCCAAAGAAAGAAGGACACGTATAGAGTTCATCTTGGCAACTGGAGCAAATGTTTCCAAATAATCAATCCCATAGGTCTGAGTGAAGCCCTTTGCAACTAACCGGGCCTTATATTGCTCAATTGTTCCATCTGCGTGATACTTTATTGTGCCATTTGCATCCTACTGGTTTCTTACCCCTAGGCAATGAAACAATATCCCAAGTACCATTCTTCTCAAGGGCTTTCATTTCCTCGAGCATGGCTTCCTTCCATGGAGTTTAACTGAAAGCATCTAAAACACTCTTAGGATCAAAAACAGACGAGATAGAAGAAGTGAAAGCACGATATGTTGGAGATAAGGCATCATAAGATACAAACTGAGATATAGGATGTTCGACGAACACCCTTACGAAAGGCAATAGGGACATCAAGAGTATCAATGTCAACTGAGGGATTACCTAGATCGAGGGAGACTTCTTAGTCTTGGGGTGAGTCAATGACTTGTTTTGCCCTCCTAGTATAGATAATTGGCTATTTTCCCTGCTGCAAATCATTAGTGTTAAGAGAAGTACACACAAGCACCTCAATGAGAAGCTCCCCCCGAATGGGAACAAGCAATGGAAGAGGACATTCCCTCTGAGTAGAAGACGGATTCTATACATGAATAGTAGTCTCCCCCTATAGAGAATCCCGAGCACGGGAAAAAAACGGAAGAGACTCGAAGAATGTAACATCCATAGAGACAAACCGACAACGAGTGGTAGGGTTATAACACCGATACCCCTTTTGAGTGGCGGAGTATCCAGGAAAACCACATTGGATTGCATTAAGGTCCATTTTGTCGTTGCGATGATTAATGTGAACATAACAAACACAACTAAAAAACTTCTATTTACATAGATATTAATCATTTCCACAAGAAACGGTGAAATTTTTTTCTGAAGAGTTCCGTAACAGAGATGCAGTCTGACTCTACTATTACGATCAGTCACTGGAGTCATCCATTCCGGTGAAATTCTCTGTTACCTTTTCTTTGTTTTCCTCTCTTCCCATCTTTGTTGTTGAGTGTGGATCTATGAAGTATTTTCTTGAAATCGCAAGGCTTCCTCCTCTCTTTCAAGGAGGAACGGTTGAAGCTACAAAGGCACACAGAGGTCCTTTGATCTATCTGGATGAGGCCTCAATTTCAAGACGTAGGGAAGATCTATTGTCTTGTTTGGTGGGGAAGTTCAACAAAGAGGTTGGGGATTGTGCTAAAATTGCAGATTGGGTGACGCGAGCTTGTACATTTCATGTGGTGTTGCTGTCTCACCATTACCTGATTCGTTGCTTCTTTTTCGCCTTCCATCTCAATCGGAGGCCCATCGGGTTTTGAAGGAGAGATGGCGAGATTGTTGTGGGGCGATGTTGAACGTGGATATTTGGAGCTTTAGGGTGGGATGCGCTGGAATTTTGAAGAAACAGGGACAGGAAAGGGTCCGGCTATTTAGACTTCCTCTTCATCTTTGGTGTCATTCTCTTTTTGTTACTGTGGGTGACTTCTGTGGAGGATTTATATGGGTTGAAGCAGATGAGAATAAAGATGCTGAAAGTGTCAGCAACACGGTGCATTATGGAAGCATTTTCCCTAAGGCGATTTTCATCCACGATGGGAGATTGTGTTATAAAATTGTGATTTCGGAAGAAACCCCACCGGGGCTTATACCTACCACAGAAAGTTTAGAAGGTGGAGATGGTGCTCATATCATGAAGGAAGAAGACTATTGGAAGCTTCTGAGTATGGGGACGAGAGGGGCCGAAGAACTTCAGAAGTGGATGGATGAACGGGAGTTGCAGAGGCCGGTGAGATCTGTCGGTGGACGACGCACTGGCGTTCATGCGCGTGCAACGAGTAGTAATGTGGGGAAGAGTGGAGTTCTTCGTGGTAGTCGTAGAAGCCATTATCTGGATCCCAATGGTTTGAATTTCAAACAGTTGACGCATGTACGGGGGTGATCTTTTGGCGCTGGTAAATCATGCATGCATTATCAGGATTCTTCCTGTTCTCAATGGAAGATAGCTTTGGGCTCATGTGGCCGACAACGGGTGAAAGCAGGAGGTTAAATTCAGTAGAAGTTGGGCCTAGATGTGATGGGCCAAGACATTTTGGGTCACCTAATCTTTTTGCTCCTACTGGGCCTGTTTTAGTTAAGGACTCTTTTAATCTATGTAGCACGGACACGATACGACACAGATACGTCAACACGTCAAATTTTTAAAAAGTAGGACACGGGTACGGCGTGGACACGGCTACATAATAAAATAATTTTTTATTATTATACATCTATTCAGTAATACTATTGTAAAACTTTAATTCATTTATAATTTCTTTATTAAGAGTTGCTCTGAAATGAATTAGAAAATGAAATTATGTCTTTATTGTAATACTTTTTATACCATATATACCATTATTTCACTACTTTGTCACGATAGTATTCATATTATTTTCAAGATTACTGGGTAGACTTGTGTTAGAAATGTTCGAGAAGTGTCCGAAATAATAAAATTAATTTTTATTTATGGACACTGTTGGGGAGCGAAAGCGTGCAAATACAAGGATTCAAAGACAGTCAACAAAGCAATCACACACAAACACAAGATATACATGGTTCAGCCAAAACCGGCCTACGTCCATGGATGAGAAGAGATTCCACTATGATTTGTAGAGATATTACAACAATAGAGTACCAACACCACCACTCCACGAGTCTATTTCCTCGCTACTAGCGTCACTGGTGTTTTTCCTACTCTACCAACCCACAAACTACCTCTACCCATCAACTCCCTCATGAGACTACATGTCTCTCAATCTCATAAGTATCAACCCAAAGCTTATGTATCTATTTATAGAGTTCCAAATCCAATTTCTTGTTGGACAAGGATTACAATTTCTTAGAGGCCAAGACTTGCCAAACAAGAAATTACCAAACATAATACAATTCTAAAATAGAAACATAATTAGAATACGAATTTGAGACACAAATTCTAACAATCTCCACCTTGGCTCAAATTACATCCAGCCAATCATCGCTTCCCGTGGCATTGATCAAGACAATTCTTTTATAGCTTTAATCTTGACGATACTCCTGCAAAACTCCGATTGTCCACATTATATGTTGCTCGATCAATCAAACCTCTAAGGCTCCACCTTGACCACTCGAGCTCCATGCCATATAACAAAGCCGATTGACTCCACGTGCACTCATTGTAGCACTCGTTGAGACTTCTTGTGTTTTCTGGATCTCCTTCACATTTGGCTTTGATACCAATTTGTTGCAGGCAGAGAAAGCGAGCGAATACAAAGAGTCAAAGACAGCCAACAAAGCAATCACACACAAACACAAGATATACATGGCTCAACCAAAACAAGCCTACGTCCATGGATGAGAAGAGATTCCACTATAATTCGTAGAGATAATACAACAATAGAGTACCAACACCACCACTCTACAAGTCTATTTCCACGCTACCAGCGTCACCGGTGTTTTTCCCACTCTACCAACCCACATAGTACCTCTATCCATCAACTCCCTCATGAGACTAAATCTCTCTCAATCTCATAAGTCTCAACCCAAAGCCTATGTATCTTGTGATATTGTGGACAATTAGTCTCCTGTAGCCCATTATATAAGGGCGCTTAGGGTTTGAAGTGAGGTAAGAGAGAAATTCTGAAATTCGTACAGAAACAGAACGAGGGGCTGAACACTTGTAATCTCTGATTTTACACATAGTGAAAACTTTCGCCGGATCCCAACCGTGAACGTAAGCTGTTGCCGAACCACGTATAAATCTTTGTGTTCGTTATGTGGCGTGTTTATTTTTCTGTCGTGATTCTTGATTCAACTTGGGTTCGTTGCGTTTGTCATAACAAACTGGTATCAGAGCTTTCGGTTCGAAGCAGGGATGTAGTCCACGTTTCTGGAAATCGAGAAGTTAACGGCAGAAACGATTTCAACCTGTGGCGGGTTAGGATGCAGGCTTTGTTGGTTCAACAAGGGTTATCCAAGGCGCTGACGGGGAAGGATGCACTACCAGAAAAGATCAAGGACAAAGATGAGGTTATAGAGAAAGCACACAGTACGATTTTGTTGTGCTTGAGTAACGAGGTTCTGCGAGAAGTTATTGGAGAGACTACGACGGATGGGCTGTGGCAGAAGTTGGAGTCCCGGTATATGACGAAATCTCTTGCGAATAGCTTGTATCTAAAGAAGCGGTTGTTCACTCTTCAAATGCACGAAGGTTAGTCTCTAATAGACCATGATGACAAGGTAAATAGTATCATCATGGACTTGAATAATATTAATGTCAAGATAGAGGATGAATATCATGCTATTATTCTATTGTGTTCTCTACCACCCTCGTATGAGAACTTTGTAGATACAATAATGTATAGCAGAACTGCTTTGTCCATGGAAGACGTGATGGCAACTCTAAATTCTAAGGAGTTGCAGAAAAGGGCGTTTAAGGGTAACGGAAAACGTGGCTGTTACAAAGGAAATTTAGTTTTTCCACATTGAGCTGAGGTGTGTGACACGTTGCTATGGTCCTAGTGTGAGTGTATGCACTGCTATTACATTTCTTAAAGGCTAAGTTTGGATAAGAATGTTATTACAGCCTTATCTACGTGAGCTGTAATTTTTGGTACACTAGAGGACAAAACAACTTAGTTGGCAAGGGTATATTGGTCCATTCACAGGAGGAATGTCGGAACATTCTCTAAGAAATGATTGGCTCATTACAGAAGGACTAGTGTAGTGAGTTTCACTATATATATGCTGTGATAGAGATTTTAGGGTTTTAAGCCTTGTCGAAAACCCTAAGAGCAACCTGCATTATACTATACTCGAGAGCTTCAAATGAACAATGATTTCTAAGGTGTTTGATGATGATCTAAACCAGAAATCTCCACTGAATTGATCCTTGTAGCTATGTTCATACATGAAGGCCATTTACTGTTAAGGAATGCTGGTGCAAGGTTGGTTTGAAGGTTAAGTTTGAGCCTAAGGTTGCTGAGGTGCTAGGTCAAGGTTGAGACAGGTAAATTTGAGCTATTTACATTTGTTGAGCACTTGTTCTTGAACTATACTTTGCTGCAAATGGATTCTTACTCTCAGACTTGTGATTTGGCCTATTATCTGGTTTAGCCTTGTGATTCATATATAGATTGATTATATCTTGCTATACAATGTTTGATCTACCCTCTAGCAAGTTTGTATTGATGAATCAAGGCTGTTGAAGTTGGCATTTGGACAGAACTTTGGTTGTCTCAGGTTTTGACCTACCAAAACCCTAAGTTCTTGAGTGAACAGTTGTTGTCAAGCCTTATTTGTGATTGTAATGATATATAGATGATGTACTTATTATGTTTATCATCTGAGCATGATTATATTGGTGATATAAGGCTGTGGAAGTGATTACAGAATTTTCAGGACACAGATTTTCCATTTTACCCCTCTAACCCTAGTTTCTGCAGAAAGGGTTTTAGAGGCCTGAGATTGTTGGTTTAAGCTGCACAACCACTCTTATCTTTTGTGTATACTTGAATACTATTGATATGTATCCTTTTATATGTATTGGTGAACTATGAGAGCTTGTAGGGTCCAAGCAAGGGTGCTTAGGACAGGGGGAGTGCAGCGAGCACTATGTTGAGCTAGTGTGTGTGTAGTGGCTGTGAAAACTAGCGTCTTATCTTGTACAAGGGTGTGTGCAGAGAGTGAGACAGCTGAGTGCGTAACTACTTGCATATAGCTAGTGGAGCTTATTATTGGTTGAGGCCAAGAACAAAGGTTTTTCCCTATTAAGAGGGTTTCCTAGTACATCTTGTGTTTTATGCCTTGTGTGTATTTGTTGAGCTTGCAGTGAGATTGGAAAAGATTATTTTAACCAATTCACCCCCCCTCTTATTCTAACAGTTCATAGCCAAGAACCTTAGAAGGCATGCAATTGATAAGGTATGCAGCCGTTAAGGCTGCATTAGCCCAATAACTTTTAGGCACTCCCATCCCAATTAGAAGAGAACAGGTCACCTCCGTAAGATGACAATGTTTTCTTTCAGCTACACCGTTTTGTAGTGGTGTTTCGGCACATGAGGTTTGATGGATAATCCCATTATCAGCAAAAAAAGTGAGGCAAGACCACAATATACATAAACTCTCCTCCAATATCAGATCGAAAGATTTTGAGCGGACAACCAAACTGAGTACATACCATCTTGTGAAAGGTTTTAAAGATGGAATGAACTTCATCTTTGGTTTTCATAAGATAAAGCCAAGTATAACGACTAAAGTTGTTGTAAAGCATAAAACGGAAGCAAAGAGAGAAATAAAACAAATGGAATACACAGATATTACATTGTTCAGCCCACTAGGGCCTTCATCTACGGCACAAAGAGCCCAAAGGGCTACATCACTTTTATAATACTCTCTCAATTCATACATAATACAATGGTGGAGGCTCCTTTATACAGGAGAAGAAATTATAAGAATGGAAAGAACTAGAAAATAGGAAACAAGGAGAATTTTTCATAACTGATTCCTCTAGTAACACCAAAACTTTAATAATATGAAACAACATCAATTACTGAAACATTTTCCTCCACTGATTCCTCCATTAAATCTTCAATACTCCCCCTCAAGTTGAAGCATGAATGCCCAACTTGCCATTAAGATGATGAGTAACAAGTATGAATGATGAAGAGAGAAGAGAGAAGACGAAGAACAATGCTACCAAAGACACCAACAGCCCAAACAAGTCAACAAAAAACTGCCGGAGACACGGCAAAGGTGAGGACAATGCTACCAAACACACCGGTAGCCCAAACAAGTTGATAAAAACTGTCGGAGACACTTCAAAAACGAAGACAATGATACCGAACACACCTACAGCCCAAACAAGTCAATAAAAACTGATGGAGACACGGCAAAGGCTAAGAACATTACTGCTGAACAAATTGGCAGCCCAAACAAGTCACAAATAGCACCAAGAAACCCTTAGCAACATTTCAGATGCCAAGGGAATACCCCAAAATAGGGGTCCGAACCTAGGAAGAGAAATTAGGCTGTAATACCATGTTGTAAAGCATAAAACGGAAGCGAAGAGTTAAATAAAACAAATAAAACACACAGATATTACCGAAATATTTTCCTCCACTAATTCCTCCATTAAATCTTCAATAAAAATCATCAACAAACACAACAAAGTAGCGAAAACCAAGTAACGAAGTAATAGGTTCAGGTCCCCACACATCAAAATGAACAAGCTACAAAGGAGCTGTACTTTTATTAATACTAGAAGGATAAGAAACACGACATTGTTTGGCAAGAACACATGTTTCACAATTTAACTCAAAAGATTCAACAGAAGCAAACTAGGGAAGCATCTGCTTCAAAACAGAAATAGGTAAATAACCGAGTCTATTATGCCATCGCTTCAACATATCTTTATTGACATTACTATTCCTAACACTGGATTGATTTGCAACATAATAAGAAGTTGGCCTTGCGTCCAGCAAATACAAGCCATTGTCCTCACGTCCACTCCCAATCGTCTCCCGCATGTCCAAATCCTAAAACACATAGTCAGATGGAAAAAAGGTTACACTACCATTCAAGCCTTTTGTAATGTGACTGATAGAAAGAAGATTATTGGTAAACTTTAGGACATGAAGGACAGATGACAAGGGAAGTTTAGGTGGCAGAAACAGTGCCTTTCCCCGTAATAGAGGAGAAGGTGCCATCAGCCACTCTAACCTTATCCCTACCCGAACATAATGTGTACGAAGAGAAGTCAAATACCATACAGTCATGTGATCAGTGGCTCTTAAACCAATGATCCAGGGTGTCCCACCAGATAATGTGGACACATAGCGTGCCGAATGAGAGGTACCTGAGCAAAGTTAGAGGTGAAGATGGAAGCATTGTGAGCTAGCAGATGTCAAAGAGCATCAACTTCAACCCCGGACAAGGAGCTCAGTAAGCTTAAGAAGGCATGACTAGTAGAAGCAGTCTCTTGGATGTGTTGTAGATAAACCCCTAAATGGACCAGACCTTGGCCTAACATTCGCATGAGCAGGAGCTGGAGTAGGGCGACTGTGTAGATTCCAGCATCTTTCCCTAGTGTAGTGCGTACGCCCATAGTGATCACAGCTTAAGTTGCTCTTATCATCTTGTTTCCCACTTGTTGAAGGATTGGGTTTGTTCCATTTTTGTGTGGCAAGAGCAGACCTTTCAGACAATGGTACTTCTGGTTCAAGCTTAGTGTATACAGGTGCAGACATAGCCTTCATTCTACTCTCCTCAACTTGGATATACGAAAACACATCTCTAACAGAAGTAGGGACTAGATACCTGCCTAACACTTGTACCCTGGCATGCTCGTATTTTGGATGCAGACCACCCAAGAACACATAGATACGATTCCTTTCTACCGTAGCCCGAAATGCTTTTATATCAGCTACACACACAAATATATAGTCTTGGTAGTGATATAACTCTTCCCATTTACCACGTAAAGTGTGGTATAATGTAGCAAGAGCTTGGTCTTCCCGCTTGAATCTTGAAATCTATTGTTGGAGCTCATACTGTTTTGCAAAATTACTAGAGGAATACGTATCTTCCACAGCCTTTTATAGTTCTTTAGTTGTTTTCACAAATAGAAACCCCTTGCTGATTCGTGGCTGCATTGACTACAACAACCACGTCATAACTAATGCATTATTTGCAATCCACTCTTTGAATTCAGGATCACTTTTGGAGGGATACGTGACAGTCACTTCGATATAGTCAATTATCCTCCGACCAGTGATATACATACGAGTAGATTAAGATCACTCCATATAGTTCGTTTCATCCAGCCTAAGAGTCATAATACAAAAGCCTGGATGGTGATGACTACTACCTCCCAACACTAGAGTCAGACTAGGAGAAGACCCAGCTTCTTTTGAAGTCACCTCTGAGCTAGACATTTTATCAAACAATTTCTGGGTATACACTCCTCAGAAACAAAACAACAACAAAATATGTAGAGAACCACCTCTCTAACATACAAACAACTGCAACTAGAGAGATTACCGTCTTCGGAGATGCATAAAAAAATGACCACATAGTCACCACACAAACCCTAGAAAGCAACAAAATAGACATACCAAAATTGCGCATGACAAAGAAAAAGCCACTGTTGCAAAACCACGCGAACGCGAAAAAAATCCAAAAAACCGCCAACCAACTCAGCGCAGAGTTGGATCCGCTGTACGTGTGAATGTTATTAACACTACTTCCTTGCAAACAAATCCCATCTTGGAATATCTTCAAAACCCTTCACACCCACTAGGGTTTACACAAACTTTCCATAGGGTTTCAACTACACACCCTAGAGCTTTACATACCACGCTCTAATACTATGTTGTCTTTAAGAGATAATCAAACTAGAAATAAAGTAGAAGATGAAGAAGAAGAGAAGGAAGAGGAGGAAAGAAAAGGAGAGAGATGGGGAAAAAGAGAGAATGAAAGAATCATTTCATTCTTCCACCACATTTTATTTATATTAAGAAGTTTCAGAAATTACACATAAGCCCCCAACATTATATAAGTAATAACAAATAAGCCCCTGACAACAGATACCTCTTTTTCATATCATATCTTGTCAACCTTGAGAATGAAAATTTAATAGCCTCATATATTAATTAAACTAATTTGTTAGTTAAGTTGATCTGAAATAATTTTTCTGATATCAAACTTAAAGGGCAAAGCCTTAAATTTATGCTTCATGCGTAACACAAGAAGAAAGGAGAAGCAAAACATACCAGCCACATCAACAAATAGATCATGTTTGAGTTTATGCACTTGGCGAAATCGGTACACAAAGATAGCCCCAAGTAGCAGAAGAATGAATGCACCGCAGCTTGCACCAGTAATCACAATTTCAAGTTTTGATTTTCTGTTCAAAACTGCCACATAATCTAAAAATTAGGTTTTGTTTAGATATTTGCATTGACAGGATCAGTAGAAAAGCAACAATAGAATGAATAAACCTGCAGGAATGGTGGAACTTGAAACACAAGGTTGCTGCAAGGTTGAGCCACAATTAAGATGAGTTCCTGTAAAGCTGATGTATGTGATGCATAAGATAGAGAACCCAATGAAAAAGAATCAAAATAGATATGTAATAACTTCGGTATTTTCTCATGTTAACAGAATAATTGAAATATTTGGTCATACAAATTCATCAAAACATAGCACTAAAATAATCAACGCAAACAGCAAATGAGGGATTTTTTTTTTTTTTTTTTTTTTTTTTTTTTTTTTGCAGGGTGAGGAAAGTAAGTTGAAAATAGATGCTCTTATAAGACATCAAAGAATGACAAATGAGTTGCAAAAATAAAAATAAAAAATAAAAAAAAGAGGAAAAACTATGACAATGATAGTTCAACAAAAAAACCTCCATTTTTTAGAACTCAAAATTCTTAGTTTTTCGTGTATAAAGGAGCATCATTTTGGGAAATGGAAGTATAAACAGACAGTAAAAAGTTCCTTTCAAATAGCCTTTTTGGAACTTGTTCTTTTTTTCATGGTCTGGCATCTAGTTCAAAGCTTTTATTGTTAGCACTCCAGAAGTCCAATGAGTTAATGTTTAACAACTCCACCATTATTAGTGTAGTTATTAAACATATAAAAATTAAAAGCATCTGCGTCCAAGATACTTCATTTGATGGAAGAACAGATGCTATCATGCATGCTACCAAAGGAAGTGGTACAATTAGTTTTTTGGAAAAAACTGGACACATTCCATCATACCAGTTAATCATTCATGACAGTAAGTTGAATTATAGGGTTTTGGAATGTTGGGGTTTGGAGAGGAAAGATAAAAGAAAGAGAGAATAAGACAGAGTAGAAAAGGAATGTAAGAAAGGGTTGTAGAATATTTTATGACATCTCTACACCCATGTATTTATATTCTTCAGAGATGTAATTACTGTTGGAAGATGTATATTATTTCCTTTGTTTTTAGGGATTTGATTGATTTCTGACTATTGTAAATTAGAACAAGATTGTAGGACAGATTGATTGCAGTAAAATAGGATAGATAGATTGATTGCTTAAAATTAGGAACAGATTTGTAGGAAGATTTTTTATTCTTTTCCTTTTATAGCTTTCCCTCTTTCCTTTATATACTTGTACAAGATGTTAATATATGAGGCAGAATATTTTACGGAGAGAATTCTACATGGTATCAGAGCAATAGTGTGAGAAAGAGAGAAAAGTTTCACGGGTCTGATATCGCTGACCTATTCTCTCTGTCCTCCTATTCTTGCTCTCTTGGTATGCAATTGTCTTGGACAACACCCTAAAGCCTTGATTCTAAACACCATAGACATCGAAACATGCCTGTCGCTACCTCTAAATCTTCTGATTCTAGTACAGCACTGCCCATTCCTTCGATTGTGACAAATCAACTTGATAACATGAGTGTGCAGATGACTTCTTACAAACTTGATGGGACGAATTATTCTGCCTGGTCCCAATTTGTGAAGTTGCACATCACAGGAAATGGAAAGTTGGGGTACTGGAGTGAAGAAACAGCCAGCGGATACTGAACCTTCCTTCTCTACTTGGTTGGAGGAGAATGCCACGTTGACGTCAAGGCTTCTTTACTCAATGACTCCGCATATTAGAGCCAGTTTTCTTCAACTTCCCACAGCTCATGCTATTTGGGAAGCTGTGGCTCAAACCTATTTTGACGGTAGTGATGCTTCTCAGATTTATGAACTGAGGGGCAGGGCAAATGAGACTCGACAACTGGGGAAGACATTGGCTAGCTATTTTTCTGCTTTGCAGGCCATTTGGCAGGAGCTGGATTTTCTCCAGCCATGTGATATGGAGTATGTTCGGGATACAACATAGCTAAAGAAAAGAATTGAGAATAAAAGGGTCTACGATTTCCTAGCTGGCCTCGACCCAGGGTTTGATTGTTAAGAAGAGAAAACAGAGCCACGACAAATTTTCAGATGTGGAAGTCATACGTTCCCTTTGGTTCTTGTTGAAACACTTGTATGTATATATGTATTTATGCTGGGGTCTTATTGTAATTAGATATAGGGTTTGTGGCCATTATGTAATTAGGCCTTTATTGTATTGTATATAACTCTCTTTATGTTTTAGGTTTAAATATATATATGAAAAATGTGGGCTGAGACTCTCACCATCTCTCTCGCCATCTCTCTCTCTCTGTATCTCTATTCTCATTATATTCAAATCTCCATTTCTACATGGTATCAGAGCAGATCGAAATTGTGAGTGTGGGAAATTGCAATTGTATTGTTCTTGTATAGATCTGTAGATCTGTTCACAGCTCGTGACGGTGGTGTTGTTGCCGTTTTGGTTGTCGACGAGCTCGCCGCCTTCTCTTGTCGTCACTGCTCGTTGCTCGTTGCTTGGTCACCGGCGGCTGTCGTCGCGTTGCTGCTCATTGTTTGGTCACCGACGGCTGTCGCGAGGTGCATTGCTGCTTGTTGATTCCATCGTCACTACGTGCTTGCCGGAGAGCTGAGAGACTAATGGTGTTTGGCTACAGGGTGCTTGCTATCCTAATCCAGGTTAATATAAACCGCATTTGTTCCGACCCGATCCAAGGTTCGACCCGTTCGACCCGAGTCAAGGTCCGACCCGATTCAAGATCCGACCAGTTCAACCCGATTTAAGATCCAACCCGTTCGACCCGATTCAAGATCCGACCCGATTTACTTACCGGTTCTGTTTCTGTTGTTCCCGGTTCAACTCTAGTCTGGCCTTCTCAGGTGCAACAGCTTCTTTGGTTTCTCGGTACAGATTTGGCATCTTAACTTGGCGGAGATAAGTTCTTTTTTTTTTTTTTTTCTTGTCATATTCATATCTCCATGCCGAACAATTCAAATGTTGCTTCTAGGTCTACTGGAGTTAAATCTTCTGCAACATATGTTGATCCTGTTGGGCTGCAAATTACTTCTATGAAATTAAGTAATTCCGATTACTTACTATGGGCTCAAGCAGTAAAGATTTCTTTAGGTGCCCGACGAAAGCTGAAGCTTATTACAGCTGATCCTTCATAAAAAACATCAGCAACATATGAGGAGTGGGAAACTGATGACTATATGGTTATGTCCTGGTTGTGGAACAGTATGGAACCTTCAATTGCATCCACCTTTATGTTTGTCAACACTGCCAAGGCAATATGGGATGCAGTTAAAGAAACTTATTCTATGGACACAAATATTTCTTGCATATATTCATTATATGAAAAGATATTTCATTCTCGTCAATCTGACTTCTCTGGTCAAGGCCTTGGTGAGCATTACAGTAATTTCAGAAGCCTGTTAGATGAGTTAAATCAGTACCACCCCTTAACTAGTGATCCTGATCTTCTCAAGCGACAATGTGAGAAATTTTTCGTTTCCATTTTTCTTGCTGGTTTGCACCCAAACCTTCATAATATTCGGGACCAGATTCTTGCGGGTGATGGAGGGCTCCCATCTTTGGGTAACATTTATTCCCGCTTACTTAGGGTTTCAGAACAATCACGTGACGCCCACTGGAGTGAAAGAAAATTCAGCTATGATGATTCCTTCTATTTTTCCACAGTCCTCTCGAGGTCGTGATAGTCCTAGTGGCAACAGAGGGTATGGTGGAAATTCAGGTGATACTCCTAGTGGCAACAGAGGGTATGGTGGAAATTTAGGTAGTTCTCGTGGCGGTAGTGGCTGTGATAGAAGTCGCAATCGCCGTGGTCGTGGACGTAGTGACACTCATATGTGCAGCCACTGTAAGGGTACTAACCATTCTGTTGAGAACTGTTGGACTCTTCATGGGAAACCAGCATAGGCAAATCAAGCAGTGTCTTCCTCTGACCTTACGGGGTCTCATCCCTCTCTTGGTCAGAATTCTGTATTACCATCACCTGCATCTACTAGTGACACTGTGACACTGTCACTATCACGAGCTGAGTTCAGTGCATTGGTCAACCGAACACATCCCAACTCTACTGATGTAGTTAATTTTGCGCAATCAGGTAATATTGCATGCTTGTCCGATTTACAGACTTCAGCATCCCCTTGGGTTATTGACTCTGGGGCTTCTACCCATCTCACAGGTGATGCCTCTCTATTTTCTAATTTTCAGAAGTCTAGTTCCTCATCTTTTGTTACTCTGGCTGATGGTAGAACATGTTCCATTATTGGCCAGGGAACAATTAAATTAACCCCATCCATTTCTTTATCCTCTGTGCAATTAGTTCCAAATTTTCCCTTTAATTTATTATCTGTAAGTAAATTGACTCAAGCTCTGAACTGTTTTGTCACATTTTATCCTTCGTCTTGTGTCTTTCAGGACCTTAACACGAAACAGACGATTGGTGGGGCCAGTAACAGAAATGGCCTGTACTATTTGGATTGCAAACCTTCCACTATTGCTTTACATTCCCAGATGTCTGTGTACCAGTGGCATTATCGGTTAGGTCATCCCTCGTTGCGGTATTTGAAGTCTACTTTGCCTTTCCTTGAGTCGGTGTCTATTTTAAATTGTGAATCTTGTCAGTTGGGTAAGCACCATAGAGTGCCTTTCCCTCCTCGTATTGTTAATCGTCGGTTTTCTTTATTTGAATTAGTACATACGGACATTTGGGGTCCCGCGCGTTACACTAGTCACTCAAGTTTTTCTTATTTTGTTACCTTTGTTGATGATTATTCAAGGATGACTTGGTTGTTTTTAATGAAAGACCGTTCTGAACTGTTTTTCATATTTCAAATATTTTTAAAAGAAATTGAGGTCCAATTTGGGTGTGTTATACGCACTTTACAATCTGATAATGCTATGGAGTATGTCAAAGGTGCTATTTCTAGTTTTTACGACTCTCGTGGTATTTTGCACCAAACTTCTTGTTCTTATACTCCCCAACAAAATGGCGTAGTTGAACGGAAAAATAGGCATTTAATTGAAATAGCTCGTACATTGATGATACATATGCATCTTCCAAAAGCATTTTGGGGCGATGCTGTTTTAACCGCTTGTTATTTAATTAATGGTATGCCATCTTCCGTTCTAAATTGGAAATGTCCTTATTCCTTTGTTTTTCCTACTCGACCATTATTTGCATTGCTGCCTCGTGTTTTTGGGTGTGTGTGTTTTGCTCACATATTACGCCCTGGCGCTGATAAATTGTCTCCTCGTGCCATTAAGTGTGTCTTTATTGGATACTCTTGGACTCAAAAAGGTTATAAGTGTTGGGATCCTAGCACTCGTAAGGCTTTTGTGTGCATGGACGTTACCTTTTTTGAGGACACTCCTTATTTTTCTTCACATAGTTCGTCTTTAGATACCGAGCTACTGCTTCCGTTACCTGTTGTGTCACATTCATTACCCTGTGACCCACCACAATCACCTCATGTGCCACCGCCACTTGTATAGCCGTCGATCACGAGTACCCCCCCCCCCCCCCCCCAAATTGTCTACTTCCATTGAGGCTCCTCTTGCTACTGATGATCTTCCTATTGCATTACGTAAGGGTGTTCGCTCATGTGTCACTGCACACCCCATATCTAACTTTGTTTCCTATAAAAAGGTATCGCCCTCATTTTCTTGTTTTTTATCCACGTTATCTGCTACTGCTGTTCCAAAAACTGTGCAGGATGCTCTATCTGATACAGCTTGGCACAAAGCCATGATAGATGAAATGGATGCTCTTCATCATAATGGGACATGGGATCTTGTTTCCTTACCCCCCGGTTCCAAAACGGTTAGTTGTAAGTGGGTCTACACTGTCAAATATCTCCATGATCGATCTGTTGAGTGATTGAAGGCTCGCCTTGTTGCAAAGGGATACACACAAACCTATGGTATTGATTATGACGAGACCTTTTCTCCTGTTGCGAAAATTTCTTCTATCCGAATCCTTATTTCTATTGCCGCCAATTGTAATTGGCCATTGTTTCAATTAGATGTGAAAAATGCTTTCTTACATGGTGACTTACATGAAGAGGTTTACATGGAGCAACCACCTGGATTTGTTGTTCAGAGGGAGTCTCGTTATGCTGTATGTCGGCTTAAAAAGGCCCTGTACGGATTGAAACAATCTCCAAGGGTTTGGAAAATTCTCCGAGGCGGTACTTTCTTTTGGCCTTAACAGATGCAAGACAGATCATTCGGTATTTCACCAACATACTAAAACTGGCTTTATATTTCTTGTGGTATATGTAGATGATATTGTTATAACAGGTGATAATTCTGACGACATTGCAAAGTTAAAATTGTTCTTATAGAATCGGTTTCACACAAAGGATCTAGGCAAACTCAAATATTTCTTGGGTATTGAGGTTGCTAGATCCAAGGAAGGTATAAGTCTATCTCAAATAAAATATGTGTTGGACTTGTAAAAAGAAACAAGTATGTTAGGTGCTCGCCCTGCTGATGCTCCTATGGACCCAAATATAAAATTATTACCTGATGAGGGTGATTTATTTGACGATCATGGCAGATATCGACGTCTAGTTGGAAATTAATTTATCTCACTATCACCCGACCTGACATTTCATATGCAGTTAGTGTTGTAAGTCAGTTCATGAGTGTTCCTAGAGTACCAAATTGGAATGTTGTTCTTCGAATTATTCGATATCTCAAACAAGCTCCAGGTTTTGGATTACTATATAAACCTAATGGTCATCTTAATGTGACAGGTTTCACAGATGCTGACTGGGCTGGTTCTCCCTCAGATAGGAAATTTACTACAGGCTATTGTACACTTGTTGGTGGAAACCTTGTCACATGGAAAAGTAAGAAACAAACAGTTGTAGCACGGTCTAGCGCTGAAGCAGAGTACAGGGCGATGGCCCATACCTCTAGTGAGTTAACATGGATACAACATTTTCTTGAAAAACTTGGGTTAATAGTCAAGACTCTTATTCCACTGTTCTGTGATAACCAAGCAGCTATTCACATCGCATCCAATCCAGTTTTTCATGAAAGAACCAAACACATTAAAGTTGATTGTCACTTCACTCGAGAGAAAATATTGAGTAGAAACATTTCTACTCCGTTCGTGAAGTCTGAAGATCAATTAGCGGATATGTTTACTAAGGCTCTTGGTCATAATCGGTTAAAAATAATTTGTTCCAAGCTTGGATTATATGATATATTTTCTCCAGCTTGAGGGGGAGTGTTGAAACACTTGTATGTATATATGTATTTATGCTAGGGTCTTATTGTAATTAGATATAGGGTTTGTGGCCAATATGTAATTAGGCCTTTATTGTATTGTATATAACTCTCTTTATGTTTTAGGGTTAAATATATATATATGAAAAGTGTGGGCTGAGACTCTCACCATCTCTGTCGCCATCTCTCTCTCTCTGTATCTCTATTCTTATTATATTCAAATCTCCATTTCTACAATTCACATTACAATTTACAATACAAGATTTGCCAAAAAAGTGACTACAATCAAGGAGTAGTAATTACAATCTTGATGTACCTATGGCACTTAGAAAGGGAGTCCGAACCTGTACAAAACATCCTATTACTAAATATGTGTCTTACCATAGGCTTTCTAAGTCTCATAAAGCTTTTACTTCAAAAATCTCCCACCTATTTATCCCGAGAACCATTCAGGAAGCTTTAGATAATCCGGATTGGAACTTGGCAGTTTTGGAAGAGATGAATGCTCAGAAAAAGAATGGGACTTGGAAGATAGTTAACTTACCAAGGGAGAAGAAAACGGTAGGATGCAAGTGGGTGTTTACAGTTAAGTGTAGAGCTGATGGACGTATAGAAAGGTACAAGGCGCTTTTAGTGGCAAAAGGATTTACACAGACACATGGTATTGATTACCAGGAGACTTCTGCTCCAGTCGCAAAGATTAATTCAATTCGTGCCTTTCTATCCTTAGCAGTTAGTCTTGACTGGCCATTACACCAGCTAGATGTAAAAAACGCATTCTTAAACGGGGATTTGGAAGAGGAAGTCTTTATGAGCCTACCACTGGGGTTTGAAGAACGTCTTCGTGAAGGGAAAGTGTGTAGACTAAGAAAATCCCTATATGGCCCATAATTGTTAAAGGCGCTCCGGGCGCTGGGCGCATCAAGGCGCAAGCTTTAACGCCTTACATGCACCCAAGTGAGGCTCTTTGCATAGGCGCGTGCCTATTTGCTAAAGGCGATAGGCCCAAGGCGCATGTGGGGCGCGCCTGATTGAAGGGCTTTGTTTTTATGTTATTTAAAGAGTTGTGACTTTCATTGTTGGTTTGACTTTTCATATAATTGGTATGCATATGTTAAGTGGTGGACCCTACCATTTATTATAAGTTATATAAAGCCAAAAAGGTAAAGCAAACAAAAGAATAAGGCTCAAACACACATATCTTCTTTTGCTGCTTCTTCTTTTCTCTTCTGCTGCATATATTAAGTGGTGGACCCCGCCACATGCTGCTTCTTTTCTCTTTTGCTGCATATGTTAAGTGGTGGACCATACCACTTTTTTTCTTTGTTCTTCTTCTGCTGCTTCTTCTTTTCTCTTCTCTCTCCATATCTTCTTCTTCTATCTTTTTCCTCTTCCTGTTCTCACTTCTCTCTCTCTATGTCTTGCTTCTTATTCTTTACTATTTTTTTCCCCTGCTTTGTGCTCCACCGCTTTAATAATTATTCCGTACTAATTAGTATAATGCATGTTATTTTTTCTCTTTCTTTTTTTTTTTTTTTTTTTTACTATGAAAAATGAAAATGTCTGTTGTGTTAACTATTAAAATGCTTGTTATTTTCTCTTGTGGTCTATGAAAATTAGTGTTATTTTTGCTGTGGAGTGTGGACTGAGGCCTGTGAAAATTGAATGCTAGTTTTTGCTATGAAAATGCATGCTAGTTTTTGCTGTGAAAATTTCTGCTGCAAATTTAATTGAGACAAAAAAGGATGATGAGAATTATGAGTATTTAAGTGATAACCAAGATGGTGCTATATTTATTAATGAGTCCTTAAGTATTTGGTTTACAAGACTTTTGTATCTTTATTGGGTGCCATTTTTTTATTTTTTTCTCAACTTGCACCTCACTTCAGTCGGGGGCACACCTCGCCTTACGCCTCAGGCTCTAGGAGGCCTTAGCGCCTTAGTGCGTCTTGAGCCTTTAACAACTATGGTATGGCCTCAAACAACAGGCAGTGGCCTAGCGGTACCAGGCTCCTACTTTCTAAAGGGGAGGTCAGAGGTTCAAGTCCACCAATTGAACCTAATTTGAAGCTTCAATCTGCTAAACCCGAAGATGTGAAGCATAGGGAACAATTTCAGAGGCTGGTTGGTAGACTGATTTATCTGTCGCATACTCGCCCAGATATAGCTTTTGTAGTGAGTATGGTAAGTCAATTTATGCACTCACACACTTCGAGGTTGTGTACAGAATCCTAAGGTACTTAAAGGGATCACCAGGGAAGGGCCTACTATTTGAAAAGCACGGTCACCTACAAATTGAAGTATATACAGATGCAGACTTGGCTGGGAGTATAACCAATAGAAGGTCAACCTCTGGCTACTGTACTGTTTTTTTGGAGGAAACCTTGTTACTTAGCATAGTAAAAAGCAAAATGTGGTGGCAAAAAGCGCTGAAGCCGAATTTAAATCAGTTGCCCACGGAATTTGTGAGGTGTTGTGGGTTAAGAGAATCTTAGACGAGCTGAAGGTCCCAAGTCCCTCTCCGATAAAGGCATACTGTGATAACAAAGCAGCAATGTCAATAGTACATAATCCTGTTCTTCATGACACAACCAAGCATGTTAAGGTAAACAAGCACTTCATGAAGGAGAAAATAGAGAACGGGCAGATTTGTATTACCTATATACCAACTGATGAATAGATTGCAGATGTTCTTACAAAGGGTATGTCTAAGAAACAATTTGAGAAATTGACGGGCAAGCTAGCTATGGATGATATCTTCAAACCAACTTGAGGGGGAGTGTTGGAAAGGAGAATATTCGACTGAGATTTATTGTTGATCTCTAGGGATTGTCTAGCTGTATTTAATGTTTAAATATAGGCATAGCCAACTCTGTAAATAAGGAAAATTAGTTGTACAGTTATTCTGTTCCTTTTTTTGTGCCATGTACAGCCTATAAGTAGTGTACGTGTATATCATCGCTGTTTAGAGATCAAAACTCAATATAAAACTGTTAGGAATATTAGGTATGATTGTGACGACCGTGTCATCTTTCTCCTTTTTCTGACATTTTTTTTATTTTTATTTTTTATTTTATTTATTCGTTTGTTTATTCCTTTTCGCATTACCTTAGGGTTTTGTAGAACCCGAGGTAGGGTTTGGAGTCCGGAACCGGTTTCTGGCATCTTATGCATTTACTTTATTTTATTTTACAGTCTATGCATGGTTTAATTGTGTAGAAAAGCATGCTCATTTAATTTCAATACTTGGGGGTATGAATGCATAGTTTCTTCGGAAACATTTTCGTTTTTGGGGTTATTTGTGTAATTAACTTTTTGAGATATTTTGGCTAAGGGACCTTTTTGCAATTATTTTTGTGAGATATTTAGAAGAGGGACCTTTTTGCAATTTTTGAAAAGTGTGACAAGTGTCACCTTTTCCTCAGACCATTTGTTAACTTTTAGTTGGAGACACTTGGAAGCATAGGATTGTGACAAGTGTAGTGTGGAGATTCAATCTTGTGAGAAGGCCTAGGATCATGACAAGTGGGGGGGTGTGATGTGTGTATGTGTGTGAGAGGTAGTGTTAGTATAGTTTTTATGCTTTGCAAGACAATGAGTTAGTGGAAAAGTTTGAGATTTTTAGTTGTCTTCCACCTTGCTCTCACCTAGCCACCATTGGAGACTTGAAACCCTAGCCTTGAAAGCTTGTTTCTAACCCTCTTCCACTAAGCTTTTGGTCTTGCACTTGGAAGACAAAAGCTTCCCCTCACCTTCCTCTATCACACCTTAGTTTATAATCATTCTATAGCCTATGTGGTCTATAGAAAGTCAACAAATTACGCAAAGAAAGTCACTTCCAATTACCTTAGAACTTCATATGAGGTTACCAAAGGGTATCATTGGGTTACTTTGATCTCATTTGACTTGTTGGGAATCAAATTTCGTTCTCTTAGGGTATAATGACCATTTTACCCCTAGTATCATATTTGGTTTGTTTTAGCCTTGGCTTCCTCTTTCGTTTCCTGTTTAGAGTTCCGTGACTTCTTAGAAGGTCACTTTATCGTCTTAGAGGTGGTGTCCATCTCTAGAGATCTCTTCTCTTTTCATTGCTTCCACGTTTCAGACTCCTTATCTGGTCAGTTTTCGGGTTACTCGCTGACGCACCGGGTTCTTTGAAATTCGGACTGTTACAAGTGGTATCAGAGCGTCTGGGTTCGAATACCTTAGGACAACGGGTTATAGGTTCATTTCATGCTTCTTGTTGACATGCTTCGATGTGTTCACATGTTTACGTGCTTATGTGCTTCAGTGTTTATGTGTTTAGAAGCATCTTTTATATGACATGTAAGCTTATGTGCTAAATTGTTTGGTGCTTTTACTATGTAACTTAACATGATTGTATGCAAGTTGGTTAGATACTTGGACTCTTGAGTTGACTTTTTACCGAAGTATGCTAGTTGATAGTTTTAGCCATTGCATGTTACTTGTTTTATGCCTTATGATGTATCCTAACTGTTAATCATGATTAAGTGTTAAGTGTCTGTGTTGACCTTGTGCATTGTTCCTACTCGGTTAGGTGAGAGAGATGATAGGACATTGTCTCTTGGGGTCCTTAGTATCCTTAGATACGTTTTTGGTCATTTAGGATTTCTCCCTGGGGTAGGAGGGATTTGTTTAGCAAGGTCTCCACGGTGAGAGCCTTTTTGTCTGTTCTGACGGTTTAGTGGTTTTGAAGTCATGGAATGGTGATGGTGTTTGAGTTGAGTAATTAATTTCATGGGTGTAATTAATCACTCGCTCTTGTGTCATTGTAGAGTGTAGATATGATGAATGACGAGTACGAGTTGACGGGGGATGTTGCTAAGGATAGGGCTTGGACCATTTTGCTTGGCTTCTTGGAGTCAAAGCCTCCTTCGTATGCGGGTGAATCGGGTTCCTTGGAGGCGATCCAGTGGGTGGATCAAATCTCGAGGACGTTTGGGATGTTACAAATTGAAGATGGAGACACGAAGATTAGGCTTGCCGTTTCACAACTCAGGGGTGTAATGGGTGCTTGGTGGGAGTCAATCGTCAATACTCGTGTCATTAAGGGGATGGACTGGGAAACTTTTCAAGAATTATTTCTTAACAAGTATTTTCCAGTGATGGTCAAAAGGAGTTAAGGAGAAGGCTCATTGCGCTAATTCAGGAGATGGTGAGCGTTACGGAGTATGAGACAGAGTTTACCTCCTTGTCTCGCTTTGAGCCAGAGATGGTGCAGACGGAGGCCTTAAAGGTTGACGAGTTTGTGAGTGGCCTTAGATTGGGTATAAGAAGAAAGATTGTAGCTTTGAATTTGCCTACTTACTCAGCAGTGGTTGAGAGGGCACTATTGATTGAGATGGAGGATTTGACGATCAAATGGATTAGACAGACAATGAAGGAGGAAAGGAGAGAGAAAAGAAAGTTGGCAATGCGTCGTAAGGATGGGAGATTGGCATCTTTAGCGTCACCCGGGCATGTGCCTACGGGGTCCTTGCGGACCAATGTGGTTTGTTTTCATTGTCGGCAGTCTGGACACTATGCGGTTGGCTGCCCACTTTCTCAGTCTTCATCAGTGGTTGGGGCAAAGAGATGTCATAGGTGTGGTTGGAAGGGACACTTCAAACAGAGATGTCCTTTGAAGAAGTGTGGTCATGGTACCTCTGGGTCATATTAGGACTTGTGGAGTCTCAGCTAGACTCATCCATGTTTTGGGGTATGCTTTCTGTGAGATGGTCCTTTTGAGAGGCATTCCACTTTACTTGTGATTTTGTGGCATTGTTAGAATCAACAATGTCTCCTTAGACCATAAAAAAGAAGCAACTATGTCTCTCCTCGGACCATTTCTGAATGGGTGGTGCCAAACTCGCAACGTTCTCATTGAGGTTGGACCACCCTACTTACCCGACACCTCCCGGATGGTCATTAAACCATTCCCAAATGGGTGGTGCCGAACTCGCAATGCCCTCATTGCAGTCGGACCATTCTAGCTCTGATACCAAGTAAAAATATAATATAGAAGAAAATGGAAAGAATTGTGTAAAGGCTTGAATGAGATAAATCACTCATTCACAGCTCTACTATTTATAGATAAAAAACGAGCACATGCTCATATTACAAGAAAGGAAATAAAATCAAATCTAAATCAAATCACAGCATATTCTAAAGCATATTCTATGGCATATTCTATAGCATAATCAAATATTTGCTAATATAGTAAGTCATTTCATAAATCATGAGTATCATATATGCTAACAGTAAACATATAGAGGTGGACATTCATTTTATCAAAGAGAAGGTTTGTTCGGGAATTATCAAGCCGTGCTTTATTCGTACCCCTAACCAGTCGGCCAATGTGTTCACCAAATGTGTTGGTCTATCTTTGCTCCATTCCTCGATTACCAAGCTGGGCTTGATTGATATCTTCACTCCAGCTTGAGGGAGAGTGTTGAAATATCTTTATTATTTATTTATTTTTTTTTATTATCTGTTTTTAGCCTTTTATTAGGTATTTTATGTAAGATCCCTATAATCATGGGATCACGCAGATAAGATCCCCGTAATCATGAGATCCCGTAAATAAGATCCCCATAATCATGGGATCACGTAGATTTTGGCATATTTTCTGTCTTTATTTGATTTGGTTTCCTTTCTTTGTACCCAATTCTTGTATATAAATATAGATCTTGGCTCTCGGTTTGAGTAAGCCAAAACCCAAAACTTCTTCTTTTGTACCAAATTTCATAATAAAGGGTGAGAGCTTATGAGAATGTTCACTAGGAAATGAAAACTTGTTTGAAGCATTATAAGCTCTAGTTGATATCTCATCAGAAATGAGATTGGAAAATATATATATTTCACATTCAGATATGAAAAGAGACGTGAAAGTTCAAATGTTTTCTTATTGTTAAGCAAAAAGAAGAACATAGTTCATATGCCAATGATTTGTATAGGAGGAAGGACAAAGGAGAATTAATTATTGAATAGAATATAAAAGGCACAATTCTTAGTTTATCATCTCTGACATCATGGAAACAGTTTTCTATAGCAGCATGTCCATCAGTAAAAGTTCAACAATAATATAAATATCCATTTTCATCCCATGTAAGAATTGTATACAATCCTAAAACAAGAAAGATGTTATTTTCATCATTCATTTAAAGCTTTAGATGAATCAAACACACCAAATTTCTGTCATGACAGTGTAGTACCAGTACGAAGTTACCAGAAGAAGCCGAGATCAATAGTCAAGTTTTCAAAGATAAAAAGATAATTTTAGAAAAATAGAAGTTTCAAGATTTGAAAGAGAATAAAATTTTAATGAATTTACTTGAATGTGGGTATTGAGAACAATTGTGCTGGGATTCTTCCACTTAAGTCATTGGATGAAAGATCCCTGTGAACCGAAAAGATTCATAAGCATTATAAACATAGGCCAGAAGAGTAAAGAGCAAAGGGCAGAATTCTGATTGATTATCAGCAGTTAAAGAAGTAAATAGCTATCCCTTACAGTTCTGTTAATCCTGTAACGTTTGCAAGTGAATCAGGAACAGATCCACTTAAGAAGTTTCCACTTAAAACCCTGTTGCAAAGGTAACAATATTGCGTCAGGACAACAGATAAGTAATTTATGTAAAGAGTGCTTCATTATAAGGGTTTCTTCAGGGGAAAATAAGAAAGAACAATTCAAAGAAACAATTGCCAAAGAAAGAGAGAGAAGGTGTTAGCCAAAGGATATACTTCTTTTCCTCAACTACATACACAAAAAGCAGAAAGGCGAACTTACAGGTGCTTTAGGTTGGTAAGTTGACCCCAAGAATTTGGTATAGAGGCATTAAAACTATTGTTTGCAAGATTCAGATTTTCTAGGTGCAACATGTTTCCAAGGTAATCAGGTAACACACCTGATAGATTATTTTCCTGCAAGTCCCTGCACAGAATTGAAAGCTTCTGATGGCATATTTAATTTGTCGATAACGTGATGATTGTATAACAGAGAAAAAGTGTATAACACAAGGGATAACAGAAGAAATAGACTATAGAAGAAAGAAAAGAGAAATATGTAAAAGGTTTGAATGAGATTTATGAAAGGGTTGAATTAGACTTAACACTCATTCACAGCCAGTATTTATATACTAAAAAGAACACATGCTAATATTACAAGAAAGGTAACTAAATAAAATCATTGCATATTCTATGCCTAGACATATGCGTAAATAAAGTCAAATCCCATGATTTGTGACCATCAAATCTTGGCTAATATGGAAAGTCATATCCCATGATTTGTGGGCTTTCATATCTCTGCTAACACTCCCCCTCAAGTTGGTGCGCGGATATCTGAGACGCCCAACTTGGACAATGCATCCTCAAACACAATCTTTACAAATATATAGCCGACGACTCTGCTTCGCTGCATTAAATTGACTAGCCAAGACATAACCATGACGTTTTCTCCAAGCCATCATGGATACGTCTTATCTAACTCGGTGTCTGCTTAGACCATAAACCATTGGCAGTGTCTCCTTGGACCATAAGCAACCAACCATGTCTTCTCGGCCATCTCTTCAGACCATTTACCTTCATACGCATGTTTAAAATATGTAGATGGAAGAATCTGTCTCCTCATACCATTCCCTTTCATACACATGTTTAAAATATGTAGATAGAATAATCAACAATGCCTCCTCAGACCATTCCCCTTCATACATATGTTTAAACAATGTAGATGAAAGAATCAACAATGTCTCCTCAGACCATAAAAAAACAACCACGTCTCCTCAGACCATTTCCGAATGGGTGGTTTCAAACTTACAATGCCCTCAAGTCAGACAACCCTGCCTACTCGACACCTCCCGGATAGAGAATGTCTCCTTAGACCATTCTCGAATAGGTGGGGTCGAACTTGCAATGCCCTCATTGAAATCGGACCACCCTGCCTATGATACCAAGAAGAAATAGAATATAAAAGAAAGAAAAGAGAAATAGGTAAAAGGTTTGAATGAGATTTAAGAAAGGGTTGAATTAGATTAACACTCGTTCACAGCCAGTATTTATATGCTAAAAAGAACTATTTGGCTCACTAAAAATCAGGTCCCTTCCAGGCAAATGGAAGGGTTGCGGGCGTGCCAGGAACTAATGTCATTCCAAAGGGGAGCTCCAAACAATATTCCAATGTAAAGTTGTCGAGATCAGACGATTGCTCATACATCTTAGGAGACACTCAAGCTGTTAGTATCAGAGTATTTTGGGTACCTCCATTCTAGGTGGGAAGAATTAGCACAATATAAACCTCTCTCCGATTTCTCTGAAGTTGCAACTATTTTGGTCAAGAGATTGGACCGCCAGCATACCTACCAATTTTTGATGGGTTTAAGTGGAAATATAAAAAGAAGAAAAATGAGAGAATTGTGTAAAGACTTGAATGAGATGAATCACTCATTCACAGTTCTAGTATTTATAGATAAAAAGAGCACATGCTCATATTACAAGAAAGGACACTAAATCAAATCTAAATTAAATCAACATATTCTATGGCATATTCTACGGCATAATCAAATCTCTGCTAATATAGAAAGTCATTCTGTAAATCGTGGCTATCATATATGCTAACAGTTTACAATCTCATCATAAACACCTATCCTATACTTGATTTATATGATGCTTTTGCTACTGTTGACCATGAGGAGCATAGACGTCAGATCTCTGCCAATAGCTTTACCAGAGACTCCAGTTGATCAGATGGCTCTTGCTGCTAATTCTAGACTTTTAGAGGGAAAGGTTATTTGTCAATATTATGGAGCCACGGGTATGTAAAGGATCGCTACTTTATGCTTCATCCCGAGCTAAAGTATAAATTTTCTCACAATCGTCCTTCTGGCTGTGGCCGCACTGCCGCAATAGCCGATACTATTGGTGGGTATACTACTCCACAGATTCTTGTGCCTCCTGCTTCAACTCCTCCCAGACATCCTTTTCAGGACTTCAATCAGTTACAGTCCCAGATGGTCAGCTTCACGAGCAATTCGGAGCTTTATCTACCAAGGCTGGCTATTCTACTCCGATGGCTACTATAGCTACACATACTCCTTCTGTTTTTCATGTTAAAGCGGGAGAACCTAATTAGGTTCTCGATTCCGGAGCTGATGATTACATGATTGCTGAGTTGCCATTATTTTCTACTCCCATTACCCCTGTTAATCACGCTATTAATCTAGCCGATGGGTCAACCACCATTATTCGTAGTAAAGGAAATGTTAATCTATCCCCTGATATTATTTTACCATTTGTTCGTCATGTTCCCAACTTTGCATTTAATCTTCTATCTGTTAGCAAACTTGCCAAATCACTAAACTGTGCACTGATTTTCTTTGCTCAGTACTGTGTTTTACAGGACCTGTGTTCGAAGAGGATTTTTGGCAGGGGATATGAGCACGATGGCCTCTACTACTTTAGGGATCCTCCACCGAAACCTCCTCCACTTGCTTCAAGCCTTCAAACCTCTGTTCTTCCAGTTTCTAGATCTTACGATTTTTCTTTTCAGACTTTAAGTTTATGGCATGCTCGCCTTGGGAATGTAAACTTTCAGTATTTATGTCTACTTTTCCCTTCATTAATAACAGTTTGTAAGGATAATAAGTTTCAATGTGAGATTTGTGAGCTTTCTAAGCACACTAGGACAAGTTATATTTCTCATATGCATCGTGCACCTAGTATGTTTGATCTCATACATTCTGAAGTGTGGGGTCCTTCTCCTGTTACCGCTTTTTCGGGGCATCGTTATTATGTCACATTCATTGATGATTATTCCCATGCACATGGGTATATTTACTTAAAAAGAAATCTAAAGGTTTTCCCTTGTTCACTCATTCCTCCAAATGATCAAAACTCAATATAAAACTATTGTTAGAAATATTAGGTCTGACAATGGTCATGAATATGTTTCTAATGAGTTTCAGACTCAACTTAACCAATAGGGTATTCTTCATCAGCTTACTTGTCCATTTACCCTAAACAAAATGGTGTGGCAGAGCATAAAAACTGCCGACTAATGTCAGTTGTTCAATGTCTTTTAAGTGGTATGAATGTGCCAATGTCATACTGGCACATGGCGGTTCTTACAACTACTTTTCTCATTAATTGTACCCCTAGTAGAGTCTTAAATGGTAAGGCCCCCCTACAAGTGCTTCAGCCTAATATTACTCCTTTTTCCATCATGCCTCGAGTGTTTGGATGTACATGTTTTGTTCAAAATCGTAGCCCTTCTCGTACTAAACTTTGTTTTTTTTTTCCTGAATGAAGGAGTATATTAAAAATATCAATATAATACAAAGAAACAAGTAAGGGCATACCCTTACTAAAACAGAAAAAAGTCCTAAACAAGGACAAACCACACAAAACTAGCAAGCCAAGAAAATCACAAAATGTCTTGAAGGTTAACCCCCAACACATCAAGCACTTCCCAAAAAATACATTTAGCAAGATACTTAGCCTCTCTAACATTTTTATCATGTGATCTATTATTCCTCTCCCACCATGTAAAATATAGTGTAGCTGTGAAACAAACTCTGGCCATCTTCTTGACATCTTTCCTTCGAAAATCTTGATTAAATTGATCCACCATTTCTTGCAACACAGAAACCTTTTGCAGATTCCATGTACACACCTGTGATAAAAAAAACTCCAAACAGTCCATGTATACTCACAGCAGCAAACCAAATGATCGACTGATTCCACATCTTTACAGCATAGATAACACCTTTATGCTAATGTAAACCCCCTCTTTTGTAAGAACACTTGTGAAATGATTGCCTTATACATAACCAACACTGCATGAACTGACCATCTAGGCAGTCCACCATTCCAGCACAAATCAACTAAACTTGATGACAAGGCCATTAAATGTATCTTTTTAGGATACTCTTCCATGTCAAAAGCTTACCTGTGTTATGATCCTGTACACGAACACATGTATCACTCTCTTTATGTCACCTTTTATGAGTATACCCCCTTTTATGGTACTAACACTATCTTGAAGGAAACTTCTACTCTCGATCAACAAGAGGCTTCTCCTCTTGCTCGTCCTCTTCCTATTTTTCAAGAAGAGGCTTCTCCTCTTGCTCGTCCTCTTCCTATTTTTCAAGAAGAGTCTTCTCTTGTGGTTTCCTCACCCCCTTTGCAGGTCTATTCTCGCCGCCCTCGTGCTCTGCCTCCACTGCCTTCATCCTCCTCAGATTCAGGTTCAAGTACATCTCATCTCTCCTTTACATTTCCCTAACCCTGCTCCAGAGTCTCGGTATCCCACTTGGGACCGCAAACCCCCTGCTCGATTTGGATTCGCTTGTAGTACTGATCATCCTATTTTGCAGTATATCTCTTATGATGGTCTTTCAAGGTCTTACTGAGCCTTTCTAGGCAAACTTGATTCCATTTCCATTCCCAGAAATGTGTCTAAGGCTCCCAATTGGATGTCTGCTATAAAGGTAGAAATGGATGATTTGCAGCATAATGAAACATGGGAGCTCGTATCTCTCCCTCCTAGTGGAAAGACTGTTGGTTGCAAATGGGTATTCAGTGTTAAATATCTGGCTAATGGCTCTATTGATCGGCATAAGGCCCGTTTGGTGGCCAAAGGGTTTACTCAAATTCCTGGGAAAGACTTTAATGATACCTTCACTCCAGTGGCTAAATTGACTTCGGCTCGTTTGCTTGTCTCCCTGGCTGCCTCTCACAAATGACCTCTTCATCAACTTGAAGTCTTTGTATGAATTAAAACAATCTCCCAGAGCTTGGTTCAGGCGCACGAGTGATGTAATTCTATCCATGGAGTTTATTAGATGTCATTCTGACCATACATGTTTTATCCACTGTTCCTCCACTTGTCGGTGTATCATTCTTCTTGTCTTTGTCTATGTTGATGATATATTCATTACTGGGAATGACATCTCTGGGATTGCTCAAGTAAAGCTTCAATTGGCTAAAGCTTTTGGTGTGAAAGACTTTAGGTAGCTCAGATATTTCTTGGGAATTGAGATTCCAGATCTAAGTAGGGTATCTCTTTATTGCAAAGGAAGTATGTCTTGGATCTTCTTCGAGACACAGGTATGCTTGGGTGTAAACCTGCTTCCACTCCTATGGATCCTAATCTGAAGATCTCGGCTAAGTCTGGAGATCGTCTTTATGATCCCTTGCAGTATCAGCGTTTGGTAAGAAGATTAATTTATCTTACCAACACCCGTCATGATTTGGCTTTTGCGGTTAGTGTTGTGAACCAGTTTATGCATACTCCTCGTACAGCTAATATGGATGCGGTATATCATATTCTTCGATATCTTAAGTCATGTCCTAGACTGGGATTATTCTATTCTTCTTGAAGGTAGGTTGGGCTATCTTGTTTCAGTCATGCAAACTATACTGGGTCCAAGACTGACAGACGTTCCACATCTGGCTTCTGTACTTTCAATGGAGACCATCTTATATCCTCGAAAAATAAGAAGCAACCTGTAGTTTCGAGACCTTCAGCAGAGGCTGAGTATCGTGCCATGGCTCAGGATTCTTATGAGATTCTATGACTTCGATCTTTCTTGGAGGAGCTAGGGCTAGGTGAAAAACAGTCCTCAGACTTGTTATATAATAATAAGTCAACCATCATGCTTGCTTCAGATTTTGTTCTTCACGAGAGGACTAAACATATAAAGGAGGACATTCGTTTTATTAGAGAGAAGGTTCATTTGGGAATTATTAAGTCGTGCTTTGTTCGGTCCTCTAAACAGTTGGCCGATGTGTTCACCAAATCCGTTGGTCCATCCTTGCTTCATTCCTCGATTACCATGTTGAGCTTGATATCTTCATTCCAGCTTAAGGGAAAGTGTTGAAATATCTATATTATTATCATAGGGTACAAAGAAAGGAAACCAAATCAAAGAAAAATATAAAATATGTCCAAATCTACGTGATCCCATGATTATGGGGATCTTATCTACATGATCCCATGATTACAGGGATCTTACATAAAACGCCTAATAAAAATAAAAACAGCTAATAAAAATAAAAATAATAATAATAAAGATATTTCAACAAATCCAAACACTAATTTATCATTTATTATTGACTTCTTTATTAAAGCTATTTGATACTCCCTCTGTCCCATATTAGTTGGGTGCTTTGAGAACTGTGAGTCACCCGCGGGGGGTGGGTGCAATTTACCCTTTAATTAAATATATTATTTTTCAAAGGAAAAGCTTTTATGTACTCCCTCCGTCCCATAATAGTTGGGTGCTTTGGAAACTGTGATTTATCATTTATTATTGACTTCTTTATTAAAGCTATTTGATACTCCCTCTGTCCCATAATAGTTGGGTGCTTTGGGAACTAGGACTCACCCGCGCGAGCCAGGGGGGGCAATTTACCCTTTAATTAAATATATTATTTTTCAAAGGAAAAGCTTTTATGTACTCCCTCCCTCCCTCCGTGGGTGCAATTTACCCTTTAACTATTATGCGTCATTCCTCACCGACATTACGTTCAAGCGGTCACCATCACCGTCGTGAGCCACTAATCATGAACTTGCCATTGCCATGAACCACGTCGTCATAAACCACCTCGCCGTCATGATTAAACCTAACCTTGCCGCGAACCAACCTCGTCACTACCGTCGGACAATCCGAGACCCAGGCTGCCGTCGGAGTTACAATGATGGACGTCCCGGTTTACACGCACCAACAGCATGGGCGCATCAGATCTACTCGCACCAACAGTAGGGGCGCGTCACATTCACGCTCACTAGTTCAGTCCTCAACGTGGCCATCGGAGTTTGCTGCGTCGTCCTCTTCAGCGACCGCCTTCAGCTTTGCCGGAGCACTTTTGGGTCTATCTCAAGCTCTGTATATATATATATATATATATATATCTGTTCCATCTCGATGTTCTCTCTTTTCATCCTTGCTCGCCGACCACAAACCCATCTTTCCTTGCTCACCGAACAGTCTTGCCGTCCTCTTCACCGCCGTTTAGTTGCTTCATCGCCAGTCAGTTCAATCTCTTCATTCGCGTTGCCTTTTCTCGCAAGTAAAACAGCTTGGAGACTTTTGTATTGACGAAAAAAGGACCATATATATATGTTTTTTCATAAATAAATGACAATATATTTCTCTATGTGCCATCAATTATAACCAAGCCCCTCACCATCAGTATAATAAAATGAATCAATCAAATTAACAACCCAACCCCTTCAAAACCCAAATGTCCTTATTAAAAAAAACATCCGATCAAGACCACCATCAAACAACCTGTCCATCAAACTCTACCGGAGATGGTGCCAGAGAAATAGCAGTGAAAAACCTCATATGCATTGCAGACATCAGCTTCTGGCCTTTCTCGCAATTTCCTACTGCTCCACTGATAAAATAGTAAGGTCTGGATTGGTCAAGCGTCACATACCGCTGTCCGCCGAACGAGGGTTTTGGAGGAGATTGTGAAGTGGATTTTGTGGGTATGTGAGAAAAAGAGGGGTTGGGAGGGTAGAATGGTGGTTTCGAAAGGATTTTTGGGTAGAGAGGGAAGGGTTTTGGAGATGGGTCTGGTTATGGGACTAGTATGTTGGTGGTGTTGGCGATGGAGCAGTGACAGTGGTGTCTAGTTCCAGCAGTGGGAAGAAGGTTTAGAGAGAGAAAATGTGAATGAGTGTAGTTTGGTCATTCTAGGTGGTATACAATATTTTATTGTGGGGCATATTAGACATTTTGTATCACTCAAGGCAGTGTTTGGCAATTTATTTTGCAAATGGGGTGTCATTGTCCAAGATTGCATACTTTGGGGGGCAATTGGATCACACTCTCCACAAGTTGTAGATGAGTGGGGGTTGCAATTTATCCTTAATTAAATAAATATATAATAAAATCATTTCATGAAAAACTACTGGCCAGATTTCTATGATCAAAATAATCAAGTCAATAATAAAATGATCTAGCATAGATGTCAGATACATGTTCCAATGTAATAATTAATGATTACTCAAAGTAATCAAATTTTTAGACCCTAGGGTCCACTGAGATAAATCAAAGCAACCACAAACTCATACAGAAGTCCACTATTCCCTCGAAGTTGAGAGTAATTAGTTATAACACCAATAAGGAGAAATAACAACGATGGCAATCATGTTTTCTACAACTTATTCTCGATCTGTTTCAATGTGTCGTGAACATCAACATATTCAATTGTTCTATTTATAATGACAGAAACAAGTCATTCCATAAATAGAAACTTATATGTTACAATCTTAAACATAGTGTTCAATTCTATCACGAATGCGAACACGTTTTCTGAAAATGTAATTACCGTGATTTATATCTCCTGTGCATTTAGCCCCATCGTGGATGCACAAAAATCATGTCAATCAATGAAATATTTGACAAACTCTAGAGTCAACCAATACAAGCATTCACCATATATGTATGTAGAGCGTGTAAACTAAAAATATCAGATCTATTAATAAAAATATGTCAAATACAATCAACAATTGGCTTAAAAGGGCACACATAATTCCAACAATTGGTTCATTATGTCTGAATTAGATTAGAATGACAGAAAAATTCTTTCTTTTTGCAGCTGCTGGTACAGAAAACCAAGTTTTGCCAAGACTTTCTATTTCCCAAATGAAGTTGGGTAACTAGAGGACAGTTTAAGTAGTATCTGAATAAAGTCTTCTCAAATATTTGTGCGACAAACACCAAATACCAGTGTTAGATGATATTGCACTGTTGTGCTGCACTGTTTAGACCTAGGGTTTTGTGCCTCTATATAGCCCACTCTTGTAGTGTTCTCATTACAGTTTTCATATATTCACTCTTTTTTAACCAGTAAAGAGGATTAATTCAATTCAAGTAGCTATGACAAGGCGGCGGCCAAAATGTGGTCAGACAGTTAAGGTGGTATGAAGAAGCCCAATAAGATGAAATTCTATTAATGTACAACTTACAAGCTAACCAGAAACTTCAGTTTAGTAATTGATGGTGAAAGAGTTCCTGAAAATCCATTTGAAGCAAGGCTCCTGCAAATTAGTACATTCACAAACTAAATGTACTGCAAAATATACACAAATTAACCCACAAAATCTTTCGTCAATATATTAAGATTGGGGATACATATACGTATTGCATCCATCAAACTGACAATGTGATTAATTAATGCAATAAAAAAAATATCTTACAAGGGACGCACTTACAGGGATATGACATTTCCATTTCTACAAGTAACATGAGACCAACTAAAGCAAGGGCTCACAAAATGATCATTCCAATCTGTAATTCTATTATTGGAATCATTTAGAGCATTTAGAAACTCAACCAAAGCTTCACCTGAGACATTTGCAAAAATTAAACAAATTTATCAGATAAAGATGGAACCTTTCAGATGATCACTAGTGCCAGTAATGGTGAGGTGTCAGGTCGTTATCTGAATAAAGAAGGAAAAAATTAAATTAAATTAAATTAAAAAAATAAATAAAAAGAAAATGAAAATGAAAATGAAAATGAAAAGCGTTATCTTTTTCAAATATGGCATTATTGTACTACACTGTTTAGACGTAGACACATTTGGACTAAGTCAACATGGATTTCAATTTGAGTTCTTTGAGTTTTCTAACATCATTCATATCATTAAACATGCTAGGATTTGAAATTTACATGTTTGGAACTCACCAAATTAGGTTTCACATGCATTCATATCATTAAACATGCTAGGATTTGAAATTTACATGTTTTGATATTTAAATTTGTGTTTTAGAATGCACTAAATTGCTTTTGAATCCAAATTCATTAAGGAACTAGGTAAGGGGGTTGGATCAGAAAATCGCTCAAAGCTCACCGGACTAGGTTCGATCTATTAAAGCCTCTGAAAAGGGAGTTTTCGAAACTGATTCAAGCCTTGAGACCTTTGTCCTTTTCCGTCTCCAGGTTTTTTTGCTTTCAGAATACTACATCCACAGTGCTTATCATATATGAGGTGCAAGTAATTAACAGAGTATCTCAGTGATGGTCCAACTTTAATTAATGTGATTGATTTCAAGAGTCACAATCACACTTCCACAGTAGTTATCACATATTGGTCTATCATCTTTAACCTACCATCAGTTCCACACTTACTGGTCAGATGTTATTTATCACCAGTGATGAAGTTATTGCTCTTTCAACAGACACCACATAAATATGCATGCATAAGTAGATACACAGTTACATGCACATATATGCCATTCCTAAAGAAGCAGAATAAGGAAAGAAAAAGGTGAAATAGGAAGGTTCAAAAAGGTTTGCAAGGGCCAAATCTTTGATGGTCCAATATTTCAGAGTTATATTATAGCATTATTTCAAGTTTCTTGCTCTTCTCAATTCAATTTAAACCACTCACTAATAGAATATAATTTCTTTTTCTTTTTTTTCAAAATTTAAAAGGCTTATTGTCGACTTTAAGAGAATCAAATCAAAGAGTAAAGTGAAAGAACAAGAAAAATAGAAGAAAGAGGATTAGAGAAAAAGAGAGAGAGATGAGGAAAGAAAGAAAGAATGAAAGAATACTTTCATCCTTCCACCACATCATATTTATAATAATAAGTTTCAGAAATTACACATAAGCCCCAATATTATATAAGTAATAACAAATAAGTCCCTGACAAGTGACAACACTCCCCCTCAAGCTAGTGCAAAGATATCTATCATGCCTAGCTTGAATTAACATATTTTGCAAGCAAGTCTTGCTCACACCCTTAGTCAAAACATCAGCAAATTGATCATGTGTTAACGTATGGAGTATTGTTAGCATATATGATAGCCACAATTTATGGAATGACTTACCATATTAGTAGAGATTTGATTATGCTATAGAATATGCCATAGAATATGATGTGATTTGATTTAGTTTCCTTTCTTGTAATATGAGCATGTGCTCTTTTTATCTATAAATACTAGAACTGTAAATGAGTAATTCATCTCATTCAAGCCTTTACACAATTCTCTTCTTCTTCTTTGTATATTTCTACTTGGTATCAAAGCCAACACCTTTCAACAGCCTTGCCACTTGTGCAACAGCCACCTTAGGCTGTTTGTGACATCGTGTGACGTTGCCTACACATGTTTTTCTGTATTGCTATTTTGTGATTGAAAACAGGTTTTTTTAAGTTTTATAATTTCTTTTACCCGTCTAGGGTTGGGTAAATTGGGATAGTTGGTCGCCAACACCTAGAAGGGCTTGGGTAAAAAAAAAATTAGTCTACAAAGAGGTTCCGGATATTAAGAAGGAATTTGTCTGGCTATATGTAAGCGGGAAGCGCTACTTAAAAAAAGTATGTATTTGGATTTTTCGGGAACAGTCTGAGGAGACATTGTTATTGTTTATGGTCTAAGGAGACCCTTTGCTTTATTAACAGAATTTGTGGTGTTTTTGGAATTTTTTATTGTTGTGTGATAGATTATGGCAGATTCAGGGTCCTCGACTGTTAATTCTCTTGGCTTAAGTTCTGTAGGTGGTGGTGCCATTTTTCCCACCAACTCATCAGAAAATCTAGGATTTCAAATCACCATAGTGAAGTTGGATGGTTCCAACTATTTGATTTGGGCACAGTCTGCCAAGATGTTCATTGGTGGCAAAGGCAAGATTGGCTATATTACTGGTTCTGAGAAAGAGTCAGCTGAGTCTGAGAAGGTATATCCACAGTGGTTTGCAGATAACGCTATGGTCGTGTCCTGGCTAGTCAATTCGATACAACCAAACATAATTGTTGGCTATATGTTTATGAAGACAGCTAAGCAAATTTGGGATTCAATCCAACGCACCTATTCTCAGAGGTAGAATAATGCACGGATTTTCCAACTAGGGTGAGATATCACCAGGATTTCTCGGGGTGACTTAACAGTTTCAGGTTACGTCGCCAAGCTTCATGCTGTTTAGGAGGAGATGTCATATTATGATTCTTTCCACTCTTGGAAGGATCCAAATGATGCAGTTTTATATGCAGGGATTGTGGAGAAGAATCGAGTGTTTCAGTTTCTTGCCGGGTTGAACGACGAGTTTGAGTATGCTCGTGTTCATTTATCGGGCTTATCTTCATTCCCCACTCTAGAGGATGCATACTCCTATGTTTTATCAAATGAGAGCCGTCGGACACATCCATTAGGTGTTGCTTCTATTGATCGTTCTGCTATGGTAGTTCAGGTTCCCAACCTTTCAAGAATTGCACCATCCCAGTCAGTTCAGAGCTCTACCACCGGACGTCCTCTGGAACGACAACGTAGACGGTGTGACCATTGTGCAAAAATTGGTCACATCAATTCTCATTGTTATGCTCTGTGAGATATAATACTTTGGGGAGATTGTAAAAATATATATTTTGTAATTGGCTAATTTCGTTGTTAAAACAAGTCCAGTTGAGTTGTAAAATTTTGGTTCAGAATTTCAAGATTGAAGATCGGATGCGGTTTTGAAATTGTTCAAGTGTTCATACTTTGATACACTCCGGGATGATGAGAATAATGCTTTAGGAAGTTTTCTGAGTGTGTGAGAACACTTAGGAAGTTTTGGAAGTTTTTAGGGATAAATTACATTCTGCCTAACTTAAACAGGTTCAAGAATTTAGCAAACAGGTTCAAGAATTCAGCAAACAGGTTCAACATCTGAGCGAACAGGGTCAAAGCTTTTGATTTGTTTTGGTAACTTTAGTTTCCTGATATGTTTTGATTCCTATTTGATCTAGACTTCCTTCCAAAATCCTATGCACGAAATTGACTTGTTTTTCAAGTACAATTAGGTTTTCAAAAGTCTATAAAAACATGTTTTCTCAATTAGGATTTCACGACTTTTTGCATACAAAAATTCATTATTTTGAGAGTCTTTTGAGAGATTTTTTATTCAGAAAATCAATCTGATTTTTCTGATTTTATTTTTGAGAACACACATTAACACAAAAGTGATTTAGGAGTGTTGTTCTCTATCTCAACGGAATTGGAGCATAATTGAAGATTCAGAGATTCCGAAAAGCAGATCTATTTCTTCTAAATCAAATTCAAATCTTGAAGAAAAGGGGTGAAGCTATCACACTTTGAACGGGTCAAAGCATTCATGGAGTGTTGTTTGATCTACCTGCAACTCTTCTACAGAGATTAAGAGTAAGCCAGAGGTCGAGAGCTATTGGACGGGGGAGTCGCAAAGTCAGGGATTGTCAGCGATTGGTTTTTGGTAGAACGATATAGTGTGAGCCTGAGTCAAAGTTTAGTGTACTTTGCTTCAAACATAGTGGATCGTTTTGATCTGGATTGCACTCCATGAGGTTTTTCCCATAATAATTGGTCTATTCTACCAATTAGGGTTTCCTCGCTAAAAATCCTGATGTCATCTCTCAAACTTTATTTACTTTACTTGAACTTTATCTTTGCTTTGTGGGTTTGATTTTAGTTTTATTTAGATAAAATAAATTTAAGTAAAAATTGGATAAAGGAGCAAATTAAATCTATTCACCACCCTTCTAGGTTATTTATCCATATTATTTTCCACAACCATTCCGCTACGCACTAACTCACATACTCTACATGGACGCTCACTACAACACAAACAACAACCTCGATCCTCTGCACATTCTGTTACACAACCAATCTCGTTGTCAACTCCTGACAACTCTGCCTCTACATCTTCAGCCACAGTTACCTTGACTCAAGCTGATTTGGACAAGTTCAAACAATTCTTCAACCAAATGAAGGTATCATCTCAGCCAACCTCCACTTATGCCCACTGAGGTACTATTGCATCTACACATAGCATATCTATATCTTCGACACCATGGATCATTGATTTTGGTGCTTCAGACAATATAATTGGTTTGTCCTCATTCTTCCAATCTTATAGTATATTCTCTGGCCATCACAAGGTACGCCTTGTAGATGGCTCTCCATCTTCCATTGCTGGGAAGGGTAACATGTCAATTACTCCTTCATTAACTTTGTCAGATACACTTCATGTTCCACAGTTAACTACAAATCTTATTTATGTTAGTAGCGTTACCAAACTATTAAATTGTAGTGTAACGTTCTTTCCCTCTCATTGTATTTTTCAGGATCTAGTGTTGAAACGGACAATTGATAGAGGGCGTGAAGTGGACGGTCTATACCTGTTGGATGCTCCTTTGTCACCTCAAGCACATTTAACTTCATTTTCTAATTTTGTTTCATTTAATAAAGCCCAGCTTATGCATTGGCACATGTGTTAAGGACATATTTCTTTCGGTTATTTAACACATTTATTTCCTTCCTTATTTTATAACGTGGCAATGTCAAATTTATCCTGTGAGACATGTCATATGGCTAAACATGTTCGTTCCAATTATCCTGCTAGTAGTAATAAATCTGCTTTAACACCTTTTGATCTTGTTCAATCAGATGTGTGGGGTCCTTGCCCAGTCACTTCTAGTCTTGGATTTCGATATTTCATATTCTTCATTGAAGATCATAATCGTGTTACGTAGGTTTATCTTATGAAAACCAAAAATGAGGTGTACACCATTTTTTAAAAATTTATGACAATGGTTCAGACTCTATCATCCTACAACCAGTGATATTGCATACGAGCAGATTGAGCACACTCCATATAGTTCGTCTCATCCTGCCTAACAGTCACAATACAAAGACCTGAATGGTGATCACCACTACCTCCCAAAACTGGAGTCAAACTTGGGGAAAACCCAGCTTTTTTTGAAGTCACATTTAAGCCAGATATTTTATCAAACAGTTTCTGGGTATTAATCCTCATAAACAAAAACAGCAAACTTCAACTAAAAAGATTGCCGTCTTCTAAGATGTATAAAGAAGTGACCACACAGTCACCACACAAACCCTAGAAAGCAACAAAGTAGACCATACCAGAATCGTGAACAACGAAGAAAAAGCCGCTGTTACAGAACCTCGCGAACACGAAAAAAACACCAATCAAGACTGCAATGGATCAAAAACAGGTCCAAAAACTTTTGGAATCTCTTCAAAACCCTTCACACCCACTAGGGTTTACACAAACTTACCCTAGGGTTTTAACTACACACCTAGAGCTTTACAAACCATGCTCTGATACCATGTTGACTTTAAGAGAATCAAATCAAAGAGGAAAGTATAAGGAGAAGAAAAAGAGAAGAAAGAGGATGAGAGAAAATGAGAGACAGAGATAGGGAAAGAGAGAAAGAATGAAAGAATACTTTCATCCTTCCACCACATTATATTTATAATAATAAGTTTCAAAAATTACACATAATCCCCAACATTATATAAGTAATAACAAATAAACCCTGTCAACACTAATGAATCCAGGAGGATGAACTGCACCACCTTAATCTTTTGCATGACACAACTTCCTATTACTTGAAATAATTGAACTGAGAATAGTTGTTGTATAACTTTTTGTAATTGGAGACCGAAAGATTTTCATAGTACAGAATGCAGCAGATATGCGTCCTTCAACTGATGGTGCTAACATATAGCGCAGAAAGTTGGACACAAGTCTGCACTTGTTCAAGTGAAGGTAGAAACTAACAGCCTTTTATGGTTGAAGGCCTTATGTTTTTTTTTAAGCAAATATGGAACACCCTAATCACTCGTTGATCAACGAAAGACATGCAACAGATTAGTGGGCAGAAATAAAAAGTATAGCAGCATCGATGTAACGCCCATCCGTTGCAAATGACATAAAGTTTGACCTGTAAGCTAAATAAATCAGTGCCAAATAATCTCTATCCACAAGAATCTTATTAGAGTAAATTGAAGTAAAACACAGAATTTTGTTTTACCTTCAACATCAGGCCCATTGGATGAATAACTTATTTTCAACAAAAAGAGGAGTATGAACCAGATAACCAATAGCTTAAAATGGAAATGACATTTGGTAAAGGCTCCAAACATGTGACTGGCTCCCAGTAATTCCTTGTCACTTTTTGGTAATTCTGTGTAAAACAAAACATTAATACGGAAAACAAAATTTTACTTAAAAAAATATTGTAGAGGTAGAAATTCACACTTCATAGTACAATAGAGGCAAACAGGCAGTCAAAAAATTGCATCAGATGCATGTTTGCAGCAATAAGATAGTTTCATTTCAAATTAAATGCGGAATACGGCCAAAACAACATAAAACCAATTAGGCATCACATCAGTGTAGTAGCAGATAGTATAGAAGTAATCATAATTTTCCTGTTATATCAAATAATATCTAAATTTCAAAGCTCAAAATACTCATAAATGGGGCAGATAAAGGTATTCAAATTTCACACTTACAGTGGGGTGTATAATTTAATATTTGGTCTCAAATAATCCCAGTTCTCAGTGCTTAACTTGTCGAAAGAACAGAATTTCATTTTTATAAAGTTACAATGTGATTTTTCCATTTAATTCATCCAGAAGATTTGCATTGAAAAACATACCTCCTTAAAGTTAAAAAAGAACCTTCTAATATCTGAAAGAAGTCGTCACTTTTAACAATTGATAAATCAAGTTCACAAGATCCAGTGGTGTAATACATGTTGAAACAATTATTAGGTTTATTTAAAACATGTTAAGAACATTACAAATTAATAGATCAAGTCCTTAAGAGCTAGCGGTGTCCTACAAGATTTTAACAAGACATCGGTCCAGTATCAGAATGACTCATGGTGTTTCAATTTTTCTTCTGTACCAATTATAAGATCAATGACTTTAAACACTTATGTCTGTGACATTAATGATTTAGCAAAACAGCATAGGTCTAAATATAAGATTTGTACTATTGAACTTCTTCCATGGATCAACTATGTAGTACAATAAAATAAAATCAGTTTCCTTGTATGCAGAAATGTGAACTAGCTTACAATCAACTAAAGGACATTGCACAGCATGCAGCATAGTCTTACTGTTACATAGCACACCCACTGTTAACAGCTTTTTGAAGCCTTGTTCCCATTTCAACGTGATTTATCATAGATTAAAAATAATAATAAGAAGAAAACTACCTCTGTAGTGTGCATTACGGAAAACTTAACACCTATTTACTATTTATAACCAGTTTCAGTCAACAAATATTAGCATTGGCAGACTCCATTTTCCCCGTCTTCTCTTGGTTTCTCTCTTCTAATGGTGCAGAAATCTACATTGGAGGCTAGAACAACAAGAGTTGGATTATTTTTAATTTTTTTTTAAGCAGCGGCAACCTGTGGATGGGTCAGATTTAAGATATTTTAATTATCTTTTTGTGCTTCATTTTATTTTTGCTTAGTACAAAATGAACCTCTATGAAAACACGTTTATCGTTGATGACTGGGAATCATATTGTTATATTATCAATGTGCTACTTACTTCTAACACTTGTGTAGCGGGAGCTTCGTGCACTGGGCTAGCCCTTTTATTTTATTTCTATTTGTTTGGCAGTTGTTTGATACAAAATTTAAGAAGTAAGAATCTAGCAATTAAAATCACAAAAATACATATATATGTTACCTTTGAAACTTTTTTGTGTTGCTAAATGTATCTTTTCCTTTCTTTATGTTAGACTTTAAAGTATTTACAACCTATTATTTAGTAGTTAATAGTAATCACTAAACTAATTGTTAAATGTATGTTACAACTGATCAAATATATGATGCTTAATGCAATTACTAATTAAAAAATAGGTGACTAATTATCTAGTATGTAATTAGTACTATACTAACTCAGTGATGACTCATGATTTATGGGTATTCATTTGTTTTTTCCCTTCAATAATCAAACAGTACATTATTTAAGAATAAATATTTAATTATAGTGCCAAATTGCTAAGTATAGTTACTGCTTAGTACCTGGTAATTAGTATCCCTATATTAGTTACTAATTACGAAATTTTTATTCATTCACTTTACTGTTTTTTTTTTTCCTTCTCCATAATTGTAATATACTTTTAAGATGCCAAGCGAGGAAGCAACGGAAAGTGAGGCCCCTAGTAAAGAGATTGGCCCCAAGTAATAGGCACAAGCGCAACCAATCACAAAATCATGGTGATCTTCTCAGGATTCTTCTTTAAAATCATCCGCCCTACACCCACGCCCAAGTATAGTTTTGTATTGTATGTTCTGAGGAAGAGAGGTTGCTAATGGAATTACTCAATTAAAGCAACACCTAGCACATGAAAGCGGACAATTTTTTTTTTTTTTTCTTTTTTGATAAATAAGCAATTCATAAAAGCGTTGAAAAGGGGAATGCGTCCCTACAAGACCACAAAAACCTGGGTACCCTAAGGCCCCAGGGAAGCCAAAAACTCAATAGTCTCCTCAGCAGAGGAACATAGTCTACCCGAACCCCAAAAAAAAAAGAGAGCTAATAACAGAAGATTTGAGAAAAAATGACCGAAGATTCCTCTCCTTCAAAGGATCTTCTATTCTGCTCCCTCCACAGACACCACTGAAGACACAGGGGCGCCATCCTCCAAAACCCTTGAGCCTGTGCTCCCACCCAACCCCCTCTCCAGGTGTCCATCAGACCTCTCGTAGATCTAGGCATGACCCAATAAACTCCAAATAAGCCTAACAAGAGATTCCAACATTCGACCGCTACTGGACAATGCAAAAGAAGATGGTCAACCGACTCTCCATTACACTTACACATGCAACATCAATTCACCGTAATATGCTTTCTCCTTCTCAAATTATCCAGTGTCAATATTTTACCCCACATGACCGTCCAAGCAAAGAATGCCACTTTCAACGGCGCCTTTCGCCACACTGCCTTCCAAGGGAATACCTCCCCAGCTCGGTCCAAAAGACATCCGAAGAAAGATCTCAAACTAAACATTCTCCTAGAAGAAGGAATCCAAACAAGAGAATCCCTACCACCTCCACAGATCACCTGGCTGTACAACAACTCTAAGAAACCAAAGACATCATCCATCTCCCAGTCCTGAAAAGATCGCTGAAAAAGCACGTCCTAAACCGGTCTCCCGCTATCAAGGTGATAGCAGTCAGCCACCGAGGCATGCCTATTAACCGCAATCCTAAAAAGTCTGGGGAAAGAACATGCTAAAGTGCGATCTCCACACCACAAATCCTCCAAAAACCGAATCTCCATACCATCATGAACTCTGAATCTAATATGCTTAGAAAACTCATTCCATCCCTTCTGAATGGCTTTCCAAACACCAACGCCTCTAAGAATAGACACCACAACAGAACACCACCCCCCAAAAAAGCGACACAAGATAACCCTCCTCCACAACCTATCCCGCTCAATACCAAACCTCCACAACCACTTACCTAAAAGGGCCTGTTAAAAGGCAACAGTGTCCTAATCCGAATTCCTCCGAACTTAACAGGCTTACACACCTGCTCCCGGTGAACGAGGTGATATTTAAACTCATCCCCCAAACCTCCCCATAAGAAGTTCCTCTGAAGTCTTTCAATAGAAGCAGTAACCGAGGACGGAATCTGAAAAAGGGATCAAAAATATTTAGGAATGCTCGACAAAGTGCTTTTCACCAAGGTAACCCTCCCACCTTTTAGTAAATATTGCTTCTTCCACCCCGCAAGCCTCCTCTCCACCCTCTCCACCACCGGATCCCAAGCACCTACAATCCTTGAAGAAGTCCCCAGAGGCAAACCCAAGTAAGAAGTTGGAAAAGAAACTGACTCCACAATCAAGAGCGGAAGCTAGCTCCTCAATATCCTAAATCTCCCCCACTGGAATCAAAGCGCTCTTCCCCACATTCACTTTCAAACCCGAGAATGCCTGAAAACAGATCAACATCGACCTCAAATATCTCATCTAAGACACCTCAACCTCGCAAAAAACCAAAGTATCATCCGCAAATAAAAGATGGGAAATCTCCAACTGATGCATATCATCCCTTCCCACAATAAAACCCCTGATAAAACCCACCTCCACAACCCTCCGCATCAATCTACTAAGCCCCTCCATAACAATGATGAACAGAAGTGGGGACAATGGATCTCCCTGACACAAACCTCGTGAACTACCAAAGAAACCAGTCGGAGCCCCATTCACCAACACCGAGAATCTCGCTGAAGAAATGCAGAACTCAATCCATTTCCTCCATTTATCCCCGAAACCCATCCTTACCATCACATATAGTAAGAAGCTCCAATTAACATGGTCATAAGCTTTCTCCACATCTAACTTACACAAAACCCCTGGAACCCCACTCCTCAACCTATCATCTACACACTCCCTGGAAGGGCAGAATCTAAAATCTGGCGCCCACCTATGAAACCATTATGAGATTCCGAAATAACCTCATCCAAGACCACCCTCAATCTCAAGGAAAGAACTTTGGCTATTAGTTTATAAATGCATCCCAACAAACTAATAGGTCTAAATCCTTCACATCTGCGGGTCCACCCTTCTTCGAAATGAGGGCTATAAACGAAGCATTCAAGGATTTCTCAAATCGCCCGAGTATGAAAAGCATGAAAAGTACCTGTTAGCATATATGATACCACAATTTATGGTATGACTTACCATAATAGCAGAGATTTGACTATGCATATGTTAGCATATATGATACCACGATTTATGGTATGACTTACCATAATAGCAGAGATTTGACTATGCTATAGAATATGCTTTAAAATAAGTTGTGATTTGATTTTGATTTGGTTTAGTTTCCTTTCTTGTAATATGAGCATGTGCTCATTTTATCTATAAATACTAGAGTTGTAAATGAGTAATTCATATCATTCAAGCCTTTATGCAATTCTCTCATTTCTCTTCTTTTTATATATTTCTACTTGGTATCAAAGCCAACACCTTTCCACACCTTTCAGCAGACTTGCTACTTGTGCGACAACTACCTTAGGCTATTTGTGACATTGTGTGACATTGCCTACACATGTTTTTCTGTGTTGTTGTTTTATGATCGAAAACAGGTATTTTTAAGTTTTACAATTTCTTTTTCACTCTTCTAGGTTGGGTAAATTGGGATAGTTGGTTTCCAGCACCTAAAAGGGCTTGGGTAAAAAAAATAAAATAAAAAAATTAGTCTATAAAGAGGTTCCGGATATTAAGAAGAAGGTTGTCTGGCTATATATAAGCGGGCAGTGCTCCTTAAAAAAGATATGTATTTGGATTTTTCGGGAATGGTCTGAGGAGACATTGTTACTATTTATGGTCTGAAGAGACCATTTGATTTATTAACAGAATTTGTGGTGTTTTTGGAGTTTTTTTATTGTTGAGTGACAGATTATGACAAATGCAGGGTCCTCGACTGGCTCAAGTTCTGTGGATGATGGTGCCATTTTTCCCACCAACTCATCAGAAAATGCAAGACTTCAAATCACCACAGTGAAGTTGGATGGTTCTAACTATTTGATTTGGGCACAGTCTGCCAAGATGTTCATTGGTGGCAAAGGCAAGATTAGCTATATTACTGGTTCTAAGAAAGAGCCAGCTGAGTCAGAGAAAGCATATCCACAGTGGTTTGCAGATAACGCTATGGTTATGTCTTGGCTAGTCAATTCGATGCAACCAAACATAGCTATTGGCTATATGTTTATGAAGACTGCTAAGCAGATTTGGGATTCAGTTCAACGCACTTATTCTCAAAGGCAGAATAATGCACGAATTTTCCAGCTGGGGCGAGATATCACCAGGATTTCTCAGGGTGACTTGACAGTTTCAGGTTACATCGCCAAGCTTCGTGCTATTTGGGAGGAGATGTCATATTATGATTCCTTCCGCTGTTGGAAGGATCCAGATGATGCAGTTTTATATGCAGGAATTGTGGAGAAGAATCGAGTGTTTCAGTTTCATGCCGGGTTGAACGACGAGTTTGAGTATGCTCATGTTCATTTATTGGGCTTATCTTCATTCCCTATTTTTGAGGATGCATACTCCTATGTGTTGTCAGATGAGAGCCGCCGGACTCATCCATTAAGTGTTGCTTCTATTGATCGTTCTGCTATCGCAGTTTAGGTTCCCAACCTTTCAAGAACTTCACCATCCAGTCCGTTCAGAGCACTACCACCGGTCCTCCTCTGGGACGACAACGTGGACGGTGTGACCATTGCAGAAAAATTGGTCACATCAAATCTCGTTGTTATGCTCTACATGGACGTCCACCGCAACAGAAACAACAGCCTCGATCCTCTGCGCATTCTGTTACACAACCAGTCTCGTTGACAACTCCTGACAACCCTGCCTCTACATCTTCTGCCACAGTTACCTTGACTCAAGCTGATTTGGACAAGTTCAAACAATTCTTCAACCAAATGGAGGCATCATCTCAGCCAACCTCCACTTATGCCCACTCAGGTACTATTGCGTCTGCACATAGCGTATCTACATCTTCAACACCATGGATAATTGATTCTGGTGCTTTAGACAATATGACTGGTATGTCCTCACTCTTCCAATCTTATGGTATTTGCTCTGGCTAACGCAGCGCCCGCCTTGCAGATGGCTCTCCATCTTCCATTGCTGGGAAGGGTCACATATCAGTTACTCCTTCATTAACTTTGTCAAATACACTTCATGTTCCAAAGTTGACTACAAATCTTATTTTTGTTAGTAGCGTTACCAAACAATTAAATTGTAGTGTAACGTTCTTTCCCTCTCATTGTATTTTTCAGGATCTGGTGTCGAAACAGACGATTGGCAGTGGGCGTGAAGTGGACGGTTTCTACCTATTGGATACTCCTTTGTCACCTCAAGCACATTCAGCTTCATTTTCTAATATTGTTTCATCTAATAAAGCCCAGCTTATGCGTTGGCACATGCGTTTAAGACATATTTCTTTTGGTTATTTGAAACATTTATTTCCTTCCTTATTTTGTAACGTGGCAGTGTCAGATTTATCCCGTGAAACATGGCATATGGCTAAACATGTTCGTTCCAATTATCCTGCTAGTAGTAATAAATCTGCTTTAACACCTTTTGATCTTGTTCATTCAGATGTGTGGGGTTCTAGTCTTAGATTTCGATATTTCGTGTTGTTCATTGATGGTCATAGTCGTGTTACTTGGGTTTATCTTATGAAAACCAAAAATGAGGTATACACCATTTTTAAAAATTTTATGACAATGGTTCAGACTCAATATGGCCGTACCATTAAAAAATTCAAATCTAACCAGGGTACAGAGTACACATATGGGGAGGTACAACGGTTATGTACAGAATTTAGGATTGAGCATCAGATGGCTAATGTTAAAACTCCTCAACAGAATGGTCGTTCTGAGAGAAAATCGCCACATCCTTGACTTAGCCAAAGCAATCTGCATTGGCATGAATGTTCCCCAGTGATTTTGGGGAGATACAGTTCTTACCGCTGTTTACATCATTAATAGGACTCCTTCTAGGATTCTTAACTTTGCAGCCCCACTCTCAATCTTACATCCTAATTCATCTCTTTTTTTAATTCCTCTGCGAGTCTTCGGGTGTGTGTGTTTTGTTCAGCAGTTGAGGCAGACTCGTACAAAGCTTGACCCCAAGGCTTTGAAGTGTGTATTTTTGGGCTATTCTCACTCTTCAAAAAGGTTATAGGTGTTACCATCCTCCCAATCGTCGGCGGTTGATATCTATGGATGTTTCTTTCTGTGAGCATACACCATACTATAGTGGTTCAGTTGGTTCTCAGAGTGAATGGTTCCCATTGAATATAATGGATGATCACCTTCTTCTGTCTTCAACTCCTCTACCATTACCTGTTTCTTCTTCTATGATTCCTCCTCGTGATACCCCTCCAGCAGGGGGAATTGTTCATTTTTCACAGGTTTATAGTCGGAGACAACAGGTACAAGCTTCTACTCCCATGATCGACTGCCCTATTCCTTCGGCACCAGCTCCGCCTTCTCAAGCTATTGTTTCGCTTGATGATGGCCCCATTGCTCTTCGAAAGGGTAAACATTCTTGTACATACCCTATTTCTAATTTTGTTTCTGATTATGCTCTCTCACCATCCTATCGGAGTTTTCTTGTTTCTGTTGCCTTGGTTCCTGTTCCTTCTAGTGTTGCAGATGCACTAGCACAACCTCAATGGCGTGATGCTATGACAGAATAGCTACAAGCACTTGAGAAAAATCAGACTTGGGACATGGTTCCGCTTCCTATTGGACGAAAGGCTGTGGGTAGTAGTTGGGTGTTTACAGTTAAGCATAATCCAGATGGGTCAGTTGCTCGTTACAAAGCCCGATTGGTTGCCAAGGGTTATGCTAAGACTTATGGCATAGATTATCAGGAGACTTTTGCCCATGTTGCCAAGATGAATACCATCCGTGTATTATTTTCTGTTGCTACAATTCGATCTTGGCCTCTATTTCAGTTAGATGTCAGGAATGCCTTTCTCAATGGTGATTTGCAAGAGGAGGTGTACATGGTTCCTCCTCTGGGCTTTCGTTCTCCTGCTCATTCTAGTATTGTATGTCGTCTTCGTCGTTCTCTATATGGCCTCAAGCAGTCTCCTCGAGCTTGGTATGATCGCTTTGGCATTGCTATGCTCAAGTTTGGTTTCCATCAAAGTGCAGCTGATCATGCCTTGTTTTTACGTCATTCAGGCGGTAAGACAGTTGCTCTCATTGTGTATGTCGATGATATTGTTCTTACCGGCGATGAGACTACCGGAATTGATGAGGTTAAGAGCTATCTTGGCTGTCAGTTTGAAATTTGGGATCTTGGTCCCCTACGGTATTTCTTGGGCATTGAGGTGGCTCGCTCCAAGACTGGCATTTTCATCTCTCAACGCAAGTATGTTCTTAACTTGCTTTCTGCTTCTGGTCAGCTTGGCTCTCGTCCTGCTGATACTCCGATTAAGCAGAATCATCGGTTGGCTGATTCTGATGGGGAGTTGTTGTCAGATATTGGTCAGTATCAACGACTTGTGGGGAAGCTCATCTATTTATCCATGACTGGACCTGACATTGCTTATGCCGTAAGTGTCGTGAGTCAATTCATGCACTATCCTCGTGCCCCTCACCTTGATGTAGCTATTCGGATCCTTCACTACTTAAAAGGGTGTCCAGGTCGTGGTATTTTGTTTGCCAATCATGGTCACTTACGTGTTGAGGACAAATGCTAATTGTGCAAGATCAATTTCAGATAAAAGGTCTACTTCAGGTTATTGTACCACTATTAGTGGTAACTTGGTTACTTGGCGCAGTAAGAAGCAGGATGTTATCTCTCGATCTAGTGCAGAGGCAAAGTATAGGGCTATGGCTCTTGGGGTAAGTGAGTTGCTTTGGCTGAAAACCTTGATGACAGACTTGTGCCTTCCAGTGTCGCTTCCATTCTCACTCTACTGCGACAACAAGTCTGCCATTAACAGAGCAGCAAATCCCGTTCAGCATGACAGGACTAAGCATATAGAGGTGAACCGTCACTTTATTCGAGAGAAGATCATCTCTGGTCAAATTACACTCCATTTGTCACAAGCTCTCAGCAGCTTGCAGACATTCTTACAAAGAGCCTCAGCAAGATTGTGTTTGAGAATGCATTGTCCAAGTTGAGCGTTTCAGATATTCACGCACCAACTTGAGGGGGAGTGTTAGCATATATGATACCACGATTTATGGTATGACTTATCATAATAGCAGAGATTTGATTATGCATATGTTAGCATACATGATACTACGATTTATGGTATGACTTACCTTGATAGCAGAGATTTGACTATGCTATAGAATATGCTTTAGAATAAGTTGTGATTTGATTTTGATTTGATTTAGTTTCCTTTCTTGTAATATGAGCATGTGCTCATTTTATCTATAAATACTAGAACTATGAATGAGTAATTCATATCATTCAAGCCTTTATGCAATTCTCTCCTTTCTCTTCTTTTTATATATTTCTACTGTGCCCATCACATCTCCCATGATGACAGCCCAGCTCTCCAAAAGAAACCTCATAGTGAAATCATCCGGACCCGGAGCTTTATCCCCATTACAATATTCTCAGCGCCTTCAACACTTCCTCCTCAGAGAACGGAATCTCCAGACCCTCCCTATTTGCCTCAGAGATCGTATCAAAATTAAGACCATCCAGCCTGGGTCTCATAGAAATAGGCTCCGTAAACAGTGTCTGGTAGAATCTGGCAATCCCCCTACAAACATCATCCTCCCTACTCAAGACCACCCCATCAATAGTAAGTCTCCCTATGTGATTGCCCCTCCTATGTGCATTAGCCAACCAATGGAAGAACTTAGTGTTCCTGTCCCCCTCCTTAAGCCATAATGCTCTGGAATTCTATCTCCATGAAATATCCTCCGACATAGCAATCTCAGCCTGGCACACCGCTCTCCTACTTCTCTGCTCATCATCAATGCCACTCATGCCTTCCCGGCGACCAATCTCTGCAATCTCCGCCAAAGCCCTACTCTTCCTCCACTCAAGATTCCCGAAAACCTCCTTATTCCACCTTTTCATCTCCTTCTTCAACACCCCAAGCTTTCTAGTAAGAATAAAACTCGGGTTCCCAGACACATACTTCCTTCCCACCAAGACCTCACGCACCCTTGAAAATTGTCCGCCCTAAGCCACATGTTTTCAAAAAGAAAAGGAGTAATTCTTGACCTTAACCCACCATAATCCAACACCAAAGGAATATGATCCGATGTTGGTCAAGCCAAGGCTGCCTAAGTCGCATCCGGAAATTTCTCCACCCAATCTCCTGAAAGGAGAAATCTATCCAGACGTGAAAGGGTAGGAGACTCTCTGCCATTAACCCATGTGAAAGTAGCTCCCTCCAAAGGCAAATCATGAAAATGATGGCCATCAATGAATTCTGAAAACTGTACCATAGCCGAGATCCATCTTCGTCCTGTCGATCTCTCCAAAAGGGATCTAACCACATTAAAATCACCCCCCACACACCATGGAAGACACCACTGTTCCTTTACAGATCCCAACTCCTCTCAAAGAAGATGCCTCTCCCCATCATCCACTAGACCATAACACCCGAGAAAACCCAACGGAACCCATCCTCTTCCATAGTAAAATTGCAGGAAATGGAAAATCTCCCTCTCTACGCATCCGCTTTTGACACCCATCTTTTATCCCACATCACCAAAATACCCCCAGATGTCCCAACAGCATCCAACGCCTCCCATTCAATAAACCTCCCACCCCACAAACTCCTAACCACCCTATCCGAGATGGACACCATCTTTGTCTCCTGTAAACATACCACATGAACACCCCACTTCCTCACTGCCAATCTGACCACCTTTCTTTTGTCCGAATCATTAAGCCCTCAGACATTCCACGAAATAATGCGGCACTTCATTAAAAACCAGTAGATGGCCCCTCCCCTCTCCTTCTCCCTCTTCCCCTCTCACTACTCCACTCCCTCCCTGTCCCATTCTTCCCCTCATAATTAATATCATAAATAAGGCCTCGGATCTCCCTTCCCCCTCTCCACGAAGATAACCTCTTCTTCTTTCTAATTTTTCTGTTCAAACTCCCAACATCCTCCATATTCTTTCCCTCCGCAATTGAATGCATCATCAAACGAGCCTGCTCCTCATCTGGCTGAAAAGAAAGTCCTAACATACTACTCACAGTATCAATGTTATCCTTCACCCACTCCACCCCTCTGTCGTCACAACCTAATGTAGAAACATCCCTCCTCCCTTCTGGCCGTAATACACATAGTGGTTGCATCGCCAGACTATTAGTATCCTCCCATGGGACCATCTCCATAACATTCCTGTCACGACCATCATCTGCCAAAACCTTGATCCCATTGCAAGCCAAAGGTGTGCCAAAATCCCCTTCAGAGTCGTCCCCTACTGATTCTGAGCCAAAGTCCAGCAGACGGTTCAATCCCTTCAGCCCTTTATATATCCTCAATTCCTTCACCAATACTGACGCAGCCTCTTGTTTTCCCTTTTCCTCAATTTATCTAGCATATCTTCTCCGTCCCCCATTGTTATCAAATTTGAGCATTGACGTGTTAATTTTCTGATTTGAGTTTGCATTTAGATATATATCCCAAACTCATAACTATCTAGTGTTTTGTCGACATACGTACCCTGGTATGAGTACGAGAGTCCATGAAACATAGGTAATTGACAAATTGCATTTCTTGCATTTACTTAGATTAGTTTTGCAATGATCTTCATGGTAGTCATATATTCTTCTTAGCCTGACTTAGAAGTCAAAATTGATATGAATTGTACAAACATTTAAAACATTAAAATGTAACAAGTTAGGGTAAAAAAATAATGTAACAAGTTAGGGTAAAAAAATAATAAATAATAAATAATAAAATAAAAATAAAAATAAACGTGTAAATGACTTCCAAATATTTGGTAATAATTAAAAACAAAAATCCATGATATTGGTATCCGATTCCCATTAATGTTTGACCAGTACTTATTATACCATTACCCCATCTGTTAGCATATATGCTAACACCATCCAACCACTGCATCAATACTGTGAATATAAAACAATGACATGCAATAATATAACAAATTTATCCTTTAACCAAATCATCCATTATGTACTGGCTAATCAATCCTTTGCAAGCACCCAGGCAAAGGAAAAATGCTGTATGAAATTTACCTTTGGGACAGTTCACTCAAAAAGAAACAAATAAATTATAGTCCACTGCTCAAACACAATAAGGACTGAGGATCAAACCAACAAGGCCTATCTAATGTACTTGTTTAGAAATTTATAAACAGATAATCTCATAACCCCAAGACAAAAGGTTTTTCATAAACCCCTTTAGAATTCGATATAGGCATAGCTTTTGGTATGTATTTCAAAATTAATTAGCTACTTTGAAAGTGGCACCAATACTCAAGTGTTTTACTTCTGAACCAGGCAAAGCCATAATAATCAATGCACGTCCATCAATTACAATTTTTAGTTCACTTCATTTTGAAGCTTTAGGAAGATTTATCAATTAAAAAGAGGCTACTACCCATAATTGATGGTTCAATGAGGAGTGGATTATATACGGACATAACCTCCATCTTGATAGGTACATAAAAACTATAAGGAAATGATTTCCCCTGAAAAAGCTCTCCATAAATATAATAAACAGGGTCTTTGATAAACTCAATTTAAGTTATTTCATCTATCAAACTGAATTCCTCGTGGAAGTATTTTTTTCTACCCATCCATGAGACAAATACAAAATTTAAGGAAAAAAACTATTAAAAAAAACAATGATCATTAGAAGATCGAGCGTAATAGCATCAAATTCCAGTTGATCAAAATTATGCAAATGGAAGAAATCAAGAAAATACTCTCATTTTTAAAGTATATACCATATCAAACTATGAGTTTCAATCCTTAAATAAAGATTAGATATGAGCGTCACAAAGATCAAAACAAACTACACACATTCAAACATATATACCGTGTGATATATATATATATATAATGCATTTATTTAGTAAAGCAAAAACTAACCGGGTTGTTTAGCCATAGCTGTTGAAACCCGACCCTCGATGAACAAGAAGTAGAAGAAGTAGAAGAAATCAAGATAATTATCATGATAAAGATTATCTGAAGTTGCCGATGGGTTAGTGTAAGGGACCCACAAAGCATTCAGAAAAAGGAGGAAAAGCAAAATGGAGAATTGAAGTTTGTAAAGAAATTCTGAGGAGGCCAATAGCAGAGTCGAGCTGAGGGGCTACTTGGGTTGAGTTGGTTGTGAATAAGAATCCCACTTAATCCAAATCAATGCCTCAACTCTCTTTTGTTACTTTTGATGACTTTTAAATTCAGATGCTCACAAGCAATCAGCAAAAGATGGTTTTATTAGGACAAATATCGTGTCACTCATATATTTCGAAAAGTGTACAATAAGAACCACCTGGCTGCCTTCAGAGAATTCGGGTTCGTAGTATATATTAGGCTAAATTATACTGATTTTTTTTAAAAATATTTTGTTAAATTACAGATAGACGATTTAAGGTTTATTATTATGAAATGTCTTTAATATCTTTATATTTAAATATATATATATATATATAATAGAAAATTCATCTCAAAGTAAAATACTAATATACCCTCAGAATTTTTTATTTCAAATTATGACCTTTCCACCTCTTTCTTCTCTCTGTGTTTCTCTTTTCTGTTCATTTTACCGATCAGCCTCATCGGCAAGAGGAAGAAAGCTTCGACCGCCGGTTGAACCTTTCACCACCGGCGCCTTCTTCAACCGCCACTACCTCCACCAGCCATTACCACCGCCTCTCTCTCTATCTAAACCTCATCCACCTACTCCCACCGCCACCGCCACGTCGACAACCGTTGCTTTCTTTTCTCCATTCTATTTCTCTTCTCTCTCGTCAATTGTCTATTCGTACACTACAACCCAACCCCTAAACCCAAACTATGACCCAAACCCTAGACCCACGACATTTTAGATCTCATCTTCTAATTTATATCCCTCTCTCACACTCACCTTCTAGGTATTCCAACATCAACTGCTAAAGATTCCACAGGGAGGAAACTTGAAATTGTTGCAAAACCCATGTTTCGGCAGAGAAATGTCATGAACCTAAGCCAAAACTTCCATGGCGGAAATACATCCTTACCCAACACCGCATGTCAATTCTTGAAAAGTTTTCAAGAAATATTTTGAGGATTTTCAATGACTACGAAATAGGGTGCACATCTGTTCTCATAATTTCGGTTTGGGTTCTTAAAATAAGGAACCGTTGAGATCGGTTCAGTTCCGATTCTTGACTTACGGTTCCCATTCCACATATTATACTTGGGCTATGTGCAATTTATTAATTTATTAGTAATTCACTTGGATAAAATAATAGAATATCAAAAACTAAAATTACAAATTCAAAACTCAAAAACCTAAACCTAAGTTCCTAATCTCTCAAGTCTCAAACTCACTCCGCGGCTCAACCTCCCTTCCTCCCTCTCAGGATCTCACTATCTCAAGTCTCAACTCACTGGTCTCTACTCTTTATTTTCTCAGAACTCATAAATCTCTTCGGACTCGCCTTAGATCACAGTCTCTATCTTCTCAGATCAAGTCTCAACTCACTGATTCGTGGATTAGGTCGGATCGGTCTCTGTCTTCTCAGATCTTCGGCTTCCGGTCTTAGTTTGGTAGGTATTTCGTAGCTCTCGTTTCTGCTCAGATCCATCTCTCTGTATGTATCTATGTATGTGTGTGTCTATTTTCTGGTGTTTCAATTTGAGTGATTTTGAGGTTTAAAATAATGACTTTTTGTAATGAGGTGGTTATTTTCATTCATTTCCCTTTCTCAAATTTTTATGGATATTTTTTTTTCCGTTGATTTTTTTTTCTTTTTGAGTTCAGTTCATCGTCGCTTAGTGTCGTCTCGAGTACTTTGTAGTGATTTCCGAGACTCTTTTCTTTGAAATGACAACTTCCTTTAAGGGCCGAGTCATTTTCACATTTTTCGTTTTTCGACACTATTTACTTTTTGTCTTTTTCCCCATTTCGTCTTTTTCCCTATTTTGTCTTTTCCCCGTTTGTCACTTTGTTGGCATAACCACACTTCTTGCATTCAGAGTTGGGTTTTGACTTCACGTATCTTCATTCTCAGTGATTTCCATGAAATACGTATCTTTACTTTTAAAAGAAAGTACTCTAGTTGCTCCCGGTGTCCATAGGGGCATAGATGCAAAGTTCTTTGGGAATCTTTTCTTTTCTTGGGTTGTTTTTCATAAATATCTTTTGAAGATATTTTATTTCAGGGGTTTTTAAGAAAAAATTTTTGAAAAATATTTTCATTCTGGCCATTAGTGCAATTTTCATTTTTTGGAGGGGCCATTGTGCAATTAACGAAAGTTATTACAAAATGTCTTATTTTGTGTCTGGATCCTCGTATGGGATTCAATTTCACTTTTCGTCTAGTCGTGGACTCTTAGAATTTCCTCCTGGTCGATATTTTCCAGTTTCATGATTTTTGGCCTCAATTTGCGCCAAACTTGTTTAGGGCATAACTTCCTGCTCGGGACTCAGTTTTTGATGCCATTTCTTTCGTTGTTCTTATTTTCTCATTTTGAATCTTTTTCGTCTATAGAGTTTTTCCATTTGAGCGCGTTTGCTCAATTTCACTTTTCTGGACCCGGCGGGGCCCGTTCGAGGCACTTTTTGAGATTTTCTATAAATAGGGTGCCTTTAGTTGAAAAGTCAGATTTTTCTCTCTCTCTCCTCTCTCTTGGCCGGATCTCATGGCAGCCATGGCTACTGGTCTTCTTCTTCTTTTTCCGACCACTTCCCTTGGTTGAAAAAGTGTAGTACCTTTATGTTTATTGTTCCCCTCGACGTACTCTTCCATTCCCCCTTATTAGAATTCAGTTTTGGCCATTTCTTAAGTTCGAGTTTGAAGTCAAGTTGTGGTTTTGATGGGGCTTCCATGGGGGTTATGTTCACGGTGTTGTCCCCGACAAAACCGTGAAGTATTGTCGGATTCGGAGATGTTTCATTTTGGTGGGGATTTGAGATTTCATCTCAAATGGAGGTAGGGAATGTTTTAGGATTAATTGAGTGTTGTATTATGTGTTTCCCATAATTATACAACCTATATATATGCCTTGTATCAAATCTAGAAAGTTAGTAATATTTAATTCTTTGTATAAGATTTAATTTTCATGATGATGTATAACCTGGATTTGAATTGTGGCATGCTAACAAGTTTAGTTTTAATATGTTTGTTAACATATATTAAATTGGAATTTATTGAATAAGAATTGCACATTTTATTTAATATTTATCTTTTGTGAAAGATTAATTCACATGGCCGTACCTTGCATGAAATTGACATGTAATATGCTTTTAAATTAAGTCTTGGCATGTTGTTTAACATACTTTAATTTGAGAGCATTTGGATAAGTATGAAAATCTAGAGATTTTAATTAAAAAGATTAACTAAAATCTATTTAATGGTTCCATTGGTTTAATTAAGTTTTTAACTTGATAATTGTGATGACTAGGACTTGTGTACTAGCATATGATAGTTTAGGACCATTTAGAGTTGATTTGGAAATTAGCAATTTAATTATCATGATTTAATTAAATTCTATCTCATTGTCCCATGGATTTTAAATGTGTTGTAGAAGTTGTTTCTATATTTAAATCATGGATTAGGACTTGTCGTGAAGTCACTTGGTTATGTTTTAAGCATTGAGTATATTGTTGTTAAATTTATATTCATGAGAACTTGTTTCCAATATTGAATATATGATTGACTTGAGTAATGACTTGTACACTTTGTGTTGACATTATGTATGCCATTTTAGAATTTGAATCCTAAGACATGAATTGTGTGGTTTCAACCTACTTGTGCATGGAAGGTGATTTCGTGCATTATATAAATTAAGTATAAGTTGTGAACTTATTTGGTATATTTTGGATTCTCTTGGGATTTTGTTGTTACATGTGACATGGTTAGAGTTTGGCTCTAGTGCGGGAGGTATGAGTTCTCCCCAAATGAGATAGTGCGTACTTAGAGTGGTATTCCCTGCGGGTTAGTGCCCGGAATAACCATTGAGGTCTCGGCAAAATTCCGAGTGTGATGTCTAAGTCTTCCACTATTTGTTTTCGCATTCAATTTTAAGTTAACAATCATGTTTATATTGTGACTTGTGGTTTTGGTTATTGGCGATTTTGATGTTGTTAAGTACATTCATGTTTATGATTTTAATAAATCATTTTGAACTTTGATTTTGTTAAGTACATTATGCCTTATATGTTCAAATGTGGTTTAGGAATGATCCTATAGATTCATTTGGAACATAAACGTTAGGTGGCGTGACCTACTTTGGTTATTCTAGCATTTTAGATTTCAAGTGGATAACTTTGAGAATCTATATCTTGTTGCCTTGTATAACATGTTCTTATGTTATTGAATTGCACGAATGATGTGATCTATGCTAGAAATGATCTTAGGTAGTTAAGATGCTCCCTAAGTCTCACCTTTGACATAGACGTTAGGTAGAATGAACCACAATGATTAAATCATGCAAACTTGTAAAACTTTAGGTCGTTGCATGCTCATTTCCTACGAGTAACTTTATGTTACTCATCCACGTAGTGGGGACATTTTTCAGGTACAAGAATTAAAGTTGAGACTCCTATTATGCTTGGATGACTTGTTTTCATTTTGGTGAAGATTGGCTTGAAATGTCATTTTTGTTTTATATGTCAAAAACATGTATATTTGATTCTAATCATGTAAAGTGTACGTAAGTACACTCCTTGCAATGTATTTGATGTGTATGACGTAAGGCCAAGGCCCACAAACTTAAAGATTCAAGTGTATGTGTTTAAATTGCAAGTTTTGTTCTTGAAATGTAAACTTTTCCAACTTTGTGGTTTGGCATGGCAAATTTTGTAAATGGAGTGTAATAAGGCCATGGACCATTGTAGCATGTTTAAATATCCATTTTACATTTGCGTGCATGTTCACATCATCACACACTTGCATATTTTGTGAATTGACCATGCTATGGGGAATTTCAAGTAGACTTTCAGCCTCGAGTGCATAACATGAAATTTTTGCTCTTTCTCGAGTCATTTCGGTCGATCGAAATGCCATTTCGGTCGATCAAAATGCCATTTCGGTCGACCGAAGCCTTTTGGTATTTGATTGAACTTCAAAACATGCATTTATAGTAGCCTTTTTCACTGTTCATGGTCATTTCGGTCGACCGATGGCTTATTTTAGTCGACCGATGGTTCATTTCGGTCTACCGATACAACCAAGCCTTGAAAACATGATTTTAGCACAAATTTTGTCCATTTCGGTCGTCCGATGGGTCATTTCGGTCGACCAAAATAGCTAGATCCCGAGAGTAACTTCAGTTCAATTTCAGCGCTGTTCTTCCGACTTCAAATGACCATAACTCCTTCGTTTTAAATCCAAATGGGGTGATTCTTGAGCCTAAATTCATGAATTTTGAGTCAGCTTTCCAATGGTACCAATTCCATTCTCAGATTCCAATCACAGTGGGAGTTATTTAAGTTTTAGTGAGAGGGTGTCGGTTTTCGCTTAAACCGGGAAAGGGCGTTTTGTGGGATTCTTGTCCAATGTTCTTAGAACCTCTTAGAAAGTCATGAAATGATTAAGTTAGGTTGTTTTCATCTTGTTTGACTTGTTTAGAGTCAAGTTTTTCATTTTAATTGTGAATTGGCCATTTTGCCCTTGGTTCACGGATTTGCCCGTTTTGACCTTTTGTTTCTGCTTTTGTTCTCTTTGAGCTTCGTAACTTCATGGAAGGTTACATTGGTGTCTTAGAGAGGGTTTATATCTCTAAAGACTTTGGTTTCATCTTTTGCTTCCGTATTTTGGACTCGTTACTGGGTCAACTCTCGGTTCATCACTGACGCACCGGGTTGAAAAACTCGGGTCGCTACACTGTTATAAGTCTAAAGGATAACATGGTGAGAGAGAGCAGAGATTGATGGATTACATAGTCACATGAAAGAGTGAAAGCTAAATTTTCAAAGTTAAAGGGAAAAATTAGAGAAAATGAGTAGTGGTAAATTAACTGATAACTTAGCCATCTTAGCATGCATAAACCTTTTATCTCAATCTCTTTTGTGTTTAACCATAACTTTACTTGGGGGTTTAGGGTTTGATCCATCCATCTTGTTCATATATTTGGGGGTTTAGGGTTTTTCCATCAATTAATCCTTTAGTTTGATTTGGGTCCTTTTCGATTTCTCTCTCTGGTGAATGATGATCGATGCTTTCTGTGTGAGTAGTTACAATAGAGGAGTCATTGCTGCTGTTACCAAATGATGTTGGATTGTTGAATGTTGATTCCGTTTTTTTAAATTTTTTGTAATTCTAATGGAGTAACTGAATTTCTGGGATGTAATATTTTTATATTGTGTGTTTATTTATGTTATTGTATTTGTATTTTTTTTAAAGGGAAATTAAAATAATATTGAAAAAGTTAGCTTGGTCAAGGGTTTCATGGAACCAAATTCGGTTCTGGTTCAGTTCCATTACCCACGGTTCCGGTTCCATTTTTTAGGAACTGTTGAGACTGATTCCGATTCCAGTAGGAACTGTACGAAACCAAACCGTGTGCACCCCTACTACGAAGTTTGGAATGAAAACCCCATGATTTTATGTAGATTTAGGATGAATTGGTCAATTAGTCGCCTGTAAAGGATCAATATTGAAACCCATTCATGGCCATCACTATGCCCATTACAATATTACCTCCATAGGACGGTTTGGTATTATGGCGAGCCCAAATTTTGTTTTGACTTTTCATCACCTCCAGCTTTTTTTTTTTTTTTTTTTTTCTTTTTTTTTATCCATATATTCAATTTTTATTGCCCTGCTATTGCAAGGGATGTTTGGTTGGTTGTAGTGTTGGCCTGAATAGGGGTGGTGGTCAATGCATGGTGCGTTGTGGTGGCTACAAGGTGCATGGTGCGTTGTGGTGGCTATGGAGGGGGGGGGGGGGCTTTGCCCTTTCCGAAACCCTAACATGGAATTATAATTTAATTTGTCAAAAATCCAAATAAATCAATTTAAATCAGAATTATTAATCTATTACGGAGTATTAACTATTAATCGTTATTATAACTTAAATAAATTGAATTTTTATATTTGTAATTAATAAGAAATTTAAATTTTAATTGAATTTATATATTAATAAAAAAAATTAAAATTTTGAATTGTAAATCTAATGATCTGGAGTTGACATTGATTTGTTTGCATTTGAAAACTTTTCAGCTATCATGTTAAGGGTAATTTTGTCAATAATTATGATATTTTCATCAAATGAGAACGCTAATATGGTCTTTTAATAAAAGAAAACGGTAGTTTGGTCATTTTATTAAATTTTAAAAGAGGGGTGCTAATCACAGTCGCTCCCGCGACTGTGGAATTTCAGTAGTTACTTTAGCGGTTGACGCGTGTATTTTCTTTCCCGATAATTAATTACTACTTTTCTATAACTTCCTTTTGGATCTCTCATTATATATAATTACTATACTAGCCTCCATCTCACTTTAAAATTTTATTTTTTACAAAATTCAATCTCTAAATGTTTGAAGTTCCTACTCTAAATTTTTTTTTTTTTTTTTTTTTTTTTTACAAAAGTCCATATCTAAATGTTTGAAGTTCAAATCTGAATTTTTTCAGATCCGTATTCTTTGTATTCGAAGTATTGCTCTGATTTTTCAAATTAAAAAAATAAAAAAAATCAGTGAAAAAGTACTATAATTTGGTTCTCTCTCTAAAATTATCTAATTTTTTCAGATCCCTATTCTCTGTTTCGAAGTATTCGATTGTTTTTCAAATAAAAAAAATAAAATCAGAAGAAAAAAAAAAAAGTATAATCTGAAAAAAATTAGAGTTGGAACTTCAAGATGTGAAATTTTGTAAAAAATAAAATTTTAATGTGAGATGGAATCGTGGAGGTTTCTAAAGAGAGAATTTCCGCGAATGGTTTCTCAGTTTCTTTTTAAGGGTAGGAGGCTAGGATAGTAATTATATATAATGAGAGACCTAAAAGAAAGTTAGCTAAAAAATAGTAATTAATTATCGAGAAAGGAAATACACGCGTCAACTGCTAAAGTAGCGACTGAGACTCCACAGCCGCAGGGGTGACTATGATTAGCACCCCTCATTTTAAAAATTAGAAGGGGTGTCATTGAGTACACACATCAAACTTGTGGGGAGGTCAAAATAATAATCATCAAACACTCCAAGTAGGTGTAATTTGGCAAAATGTCAAGGGAAGTTAACCTATATATATTATATGTGTATGTATGGATTATATATTATTTGTAATAATATATCTTCTTTTTGTATGTGTGTGTATATATATATATATATATATATATATATACACTTATATCTATATATTTTGTTGGGAATAAAAATTATAAATATATTATTTATAAAAAAAGGTATATTGCATAACAACCCCTCCTCCAAAATTATTCTCTCCCAAAAAAACCACTCAACTTGTAACGATCCTGGATTTTTCAACCTAGTGTGTCCTGTGATGACCCGAACCGGATCGAAAAATGCGAAAGCAAAACATAACAAGGTCTATAGAGATATCAATCATCCCTAAGACACCCAAGTGACTCTTTATGAAGTCATGAAACTCAAAGAGAATGAAAGCGGAAACAAAGGTCAAAACGGGTAAAATCCGTTAACCAAGGGGTAAAATGGTCAATTCATAAATGAGAAGGGAGATTTGACTCTAAGCAAGTCAAACGAAGTCTACACGACCTAAACTAATCGTTTTACAACATTCCAAGAGGTTCTAAGAACTTTGGCCAAGAATCTCACATAATACACCCATTCCCGGTTCAAGCAAAACCTGACACTGTCTCACTAAAATATGAATAACTCTCACTGTGATTTGAATCTAAGAATAGCATTGGTACCATTGGAAAGCTGACTCAAAATCCTTGAATTTAGGCTCAAGAATCACCCCATTTGGATTAGAAAAGAGGAAGATATGACCGTTTGGAGTCGAAACAACAGTGCTAAAACAAAACTGAAGATGTAGCTGAGTGTGGGCTATTTAGATCGACCGAAATGAACAGAAAATAGCCCAAATTCTAGAAAATGAAAGAAAATCATTTAGGTAGATTGAAATGAAGAATCGGTCGACCGAAATGGACCTGAACAGTGATTTTGACTACTGGAATGTGTGTTTTACTATACAATTGAATTGAACAAAGATCCGGTCGACCGAAATAAGCCACCGGTCAACCAAAATAAGTTGAAAATGTGAAAATCAGGTCTATTCTGCACTAAGGTTGAAAAGAGTACTTAAGTCTCATTTGCATCTGGTGTGGTCTTAGTCGTGTCAACCAACAAAATTGCAATGAAAGTGTGGCCAAGTTTAAATTTATAAAGTGCCACTACTACCTCTAACTACTAATATAGCTAAGGTGAGTAGGGATCGTCCCAAGGGATTGGGGGCTATGTTAATATGGAAACAAGGTCAGATTAGTAGGTCGAGTGATCAAAGGGTGTTTTGATCTGTTAATTAAACTACAATGTAAATTAATTCAATATAAGGAAATTAAAATAAATAAAGGGTAGAGAACAAGAGAAAGAGGTCTTGAGATCTAGAGGTCACCACTAAACATCACCATTCTAGACACTCAATGTATAATGAATGAGGGAAAACATGTGTTGCAATACATAGAGGTGTGATTGATTGAATCAACAAGCATGGATTGACTAAGTAAGCATATAATGTCTAGACAACCTAGTGAATAGCACAATATATCAAACTAAGCCATTATTCCTTGCTTTAAGCTCACAATCAACACACTAACAAGATAGAGAATTGTACTACTTTCATTCATAAGCATGGAACATCAAACAACAAGCATGGATTGTCCTCACATCTAAGAAAGTAAAGCAACTACACTACTTCTAAGCTAAAGACACGAAAATTAAACTAATTAAACTAAGGTAGAGGCACAATCCATCAAGAAATGAGTATGAACCATTAAACAAACCACAAGAGTATTCTATTTAAGTAATATGCCTTGACAATCTCTAGATTCATAGCATCAATACATATAGACATGCATCAATATCACAAAACCAAGAGATAAACATATGAACATCTACGCTAGCATACATAGATATATGGATAGAATGAAATGATCAATTGGAAGTATTAATCAACATAAATCATTATAAAAACAAGATTCATATATAAACTAAGTGTCAAGACAAGATTACAACATAAATCCCCTCAAAATACAAAGCATTAAGGTCTAGAAGGCATGCTTAGGGATAACTCTTGCCCCAAGAAGATGTTTAGCCACTCGTTGATGTAGTCATCTAATCCTCAAGGGCCATCTCCATGGTAGAAATGCTCTTCTACTTGATGGAAACCCTAGAAGAATGGAAGAACTCCCAAAATAGTGTATGTCTCTCTAAGCTCTAGCCTCCTCTCTGGTTGGGTCGATCCGATTACAATTATAATCAACCCTTTGCAATAACACAAATCATTATAAAATAGGGCTATTGTACGGGTAAGTAGAACCATAGGGATTGCTAGTTTATGGCAACCAAGATTGAAAAATCACTTTTAGTTTAATGAAAGAGGTATAGAGTTTGGTTTGTTTGTCACTTAAATTAGGAATTAAAATGTGCATAAAACAATAAATTAAAGGAGATTAAAAGGAGGGAAACTTAGGTAGAGAGGACTAGGGAAGTGAATCCACCACCAACCTTATAAACATACTAGCTTATGATTAATTTGGGGAACAATCTAGATACATGGCAATGATATGTGGTAATTCAAGATTACTATATTATCTTCAAGAAATTCATAGAATCAAGAATTAAGCATAATCCCTCAAAGTTACACATGTTTGGGTTACCTAAATTAGAGTGTAGCTATGACATGCTCACTAAGTTAGGGATTATCAAACCCCTCAATAACTATGTTGATAGCACATGGAGTCAAGAATCAAGATTAATCTATCAAAGGGAGGCCTTAAGCTATGGACTAATAAGCTTTTCAAACAACATACCATTAAACCCATTTCACAATCTCATTTCCATTGTCACTATGAAAATGCAAGCCATACAATAATGAGAAATTATAATTTAAGATAAGACAATACCTTCAATATAATCATTTATAAAGATTAAGCTTCATTACATCAAGATGAATGCTCTAGATTGTAAAACTACCACATATACATTTCATTCCCTAAATTAAAATCAAAATTAGAGCATGCTTACAAGATAGGGCTTTATCACCTCCCTAGAAAGGGAGTTAGTTACCCATAGGAATAAGGAATGAAGGAGTTGAGATGCTCATCCTCTCCATTTTCGCACCTAGAGACCACCCACAACCCAAGCTCTCAAAATAAATATTTCTTTCTTTAGAAAATATCTTACAATGTGAGATATGATTATTACATAATGTCAAGCCTCTAATTAGCAACAAAAGCCATCCAACAACTCTATTTTCATGGTCGAAAATCATTAGAGAAGTGTAGAGCAATCCCCCCAATTAAGGGGATAGCATTAGGTGAAATAAAAAGGGCTATGCTCTCTTATCTGCAGAACGGCGGGCGCCCGCAGCGCAAGGCAGGCGCCCGCGTGGTGTCAAGGGAGCTCAAGGCCTGCACTTGGCGGGGGCCCGCAAGGCGCGGCGGGGCCCCACGTTTTTGCAATGATTCTGCCTGCTTTGGCGAGCGCCCGCAGTTGCATGGCGGGCGCCCGAAGTGATCCTGAAGACCTCTTTACTTCTTGAATCACTTCCTTGAATTGGCCTTAGCTCGGCCCGCTGACACGATCATCGTTCTTAGCACTTTTTGTAGGGATAACCATGAGTTCAATGGATCACTAGCTTGGCTAAAATGAAGGTCCCCGGCAACGGCATGCTTTGATTCTTAAAGAATTCAACAAAGCCTCACTTTTAACTATCTTTGGGGCACCAATCTAAAAGTAAACAAAAACATGCAAATGAAGCTAATATATATAATATGATCAACTAACGGACTTAACTAATGCAAATAAGGGCGCTTGAATATGCAATATTCGGCGCTTATCACACCCCTAATCTTACATTTTTCTAATCTCATAGCAAAACCAAAAATAAAGATCTTAACAAAAATGACAACATTTGCTATGTTATCAACATACATCAACTATGGTGCAAGAAAATACACACATAGCTTAATTGTAACTTGGAACAGACAAAATATTGGAGACGAAATCAATTTGGAGACTACCTTATGTATATGAAGCCTTGATATAACACAATGACTAAACACATTTCAATTCTCATGCATCAACATCATAGTCTATATAAATACTTCAATTGTCATCTCTTTAATAGAAATCAACTCTAACTCCAATGAAAGTGAACCGGATTCCCAATATGTGGCTTTTACCTTCTTTTTCCAATTTCAAAACACAATTCTTCAAATCATTGAATTTCCCTTTTAAGTGAAGTCTCTAAGGCATGATTTATTCAAAACACACATTTTTATGCCGAAGTCATTTAAGCTTTTTAACCGACCCATGTAGCAAGTGTTAGGCCAGCAACTCCCAAACCGGATGGTTTTAGGGTGCTAAGTGTAAAAACACTCCAAGGGCTTAATAACTTGAGTTGACAAGGCTACGAACTCCATCGAACCATATTTATTTATTTTTGTTTCGTGAATGACCGTGCAATTCCTAAGTCCCTTAAGCTTTCTAACTAACCCATGTAGCAAGTGTTAGGCCAGCAACTCCTAAACCGGATGGGTTTAGGGTGCTAAATGTAAGGATACTCCAAGGGCTTAATAACTCGAGTTAGTAAGGCTACGAACTTAAACTAGTCATTATCCTTATTCGTTTTCATTTTTTTTTTTTTAAGATCAATGCCAAAGATATCCATTCATTAGGGTCATCAATTCAAATCAACTGCGTCATAGTCAAGGTAAATCGGGTTGCATGCCTCACAATTGAGTTTCCGGTGTGCATCTGTGAAGTGTGAAACATAAAAGAGCATGAAATCTGACGAAAATCTAATTGAAACATTTATATAAACCGATTTGAATCAACATGATCATTTCAGATTTTTCTTTATTTTCAAAACTATCATTTGCCTTAATACATAAAGTATTAAACACATACTTCAATCTCCAACAAATTCCAAATTACAATATCATTGCTTCGCAAAAATTAAATTTATTAACTTACATGAACAATTTAGCGCATGCAATAAAAAATGTAATACCAAAAATGTAATAATGTACCCCAAACTTGAATGTCACATTGTCCTCAATGTGAGAAGACAAAAAATGATTAATGAAAAATAGTGAGGGTAACAAGAACAATATTATCAAGTGGAGGAAAAATCAGTGGCGGTGTAAAAATATGCTACATTGTGAATTCCAAAGGCACGCCCCCAAACTTGATTCTAAAAACATGTCAACAACATATCTATGCACAATAAGCATCATATAAATCCAGACAGAGATAAAAGTAAACAACTACAATTTTATTTAACTAAAAATCGAGTAGTTATGCAAAATAGCAAAAAGAGTTGCAGTTAGAGGTTCAAAATAGGAACTGAAAAGCATGCCAAAAGTGGCCCAAAATAAATCCAAGTAGTACGACTGAAAAAAAAAATAGATACTAAAAGCAGAAAAATCACTCTATCATCGGAGTGGAGGATGAGCCACCGGCGCCGCCTGATGGACGGTCAATCAAGGACTGCAGCATGGCCTGCAACACCTTTTGTCCCTCCTGAGTCACCTTACGGAAGTCCATAAGGGTGCCATCCATGGTCTTAACTCGCAGCTGAATGGCATCAAGACAGGTGCTGAGAGAGTCGAACTCGGCACGGGACACAACATGTGGTGGTGGCGCAACAGGGGCGGGAGCAGCCGGCACACAAGCAACAGGGACAGCGGGACCTCCCCAATCAAACACACCACCAATGCATGCTTGACGGGAAGTCTTAAGCTGGACAGTACTCGACTTCCATGCACTAAGCTTAAAAAGAAAAACCTCCGTGTTCTTCTCTTCTCCTCGGGGGACCTTGAACTATTTAATCTTGAGGAGCTTGGTGATCAAGTACGGAAAAGGGAGTGCCCAAGTGAGGGCATTATCCAACTGTGTCACAAAAAGGTCATTGTAGACCTTGAGAAGCTGGTCCCAGATGAGCTGCGGACGCAAAACCAATCTAAGGCCGTGGCAAGGTCATGAATGGAGAATTCAAAAGATATGCCATCAATGGTGGTCTTAATGATGTCTGACTCCGCACATGAATTAAACATATTGGAGTAGAATTGGCGGACTATGTGATGATAGAAAGAGCTAGCGCGTGGCTTGAATATAGATTTTAGGCCACGGTCGGTCAATTCTTTGATGGCCCATGCCTTTTCCGGATTTTTGTCAAAGCCGTCTTTGATGACAAATTTGGCCTCGGTTTCAATGGGCCACTCAACCCAAATTGGCGTAGGAGGTTCCTCGGAAGGTCCCTCAGAGGAGCGAGCTTGCTTGGAGGAGGTTTTGGGCGCCATTTGGAAGAAGAAGTTGGCTTAGGCAATTTATCAAACACCTGGTGTGTAAGAAAGAAAAAGGAAGTGGGCCAAAGGTTGATTAGAGTGAGGAAATCCCAAAAATTTTGGCCCTGCAAATGCAATACACAGCTCCCAAACAATCACAAATCCTCTATATAATCATTCCCAGCCTCCATTAATTCCTCTTGATTGGTGGAAGATGGATGGATTGATAAGGGTGAGAGATGTGGGTGTGATAGAAGGATGATGGAGATGGGAGAGAAGGAGATGGAAGAAGGATGGAAGTGAGGAATATAAGGGAATAAGGAGGTTGGGTCGAATGAGAGAGAGAAGGAAGAGTTAGAATGCAAAATGGGCTTCGGAATGGGTTTATAATAGAAACCCGAAGCCTTGGCAGGTGCCCGCAATTTCGTAATCTTATTGCCCGTTTTGGCGGGCTCCCGCGGGGCTGTCAAGGGCTAGCCCACGGCTCGGATGAAAACCCATGGTGGGGGCCCGCAAGGCTTGGTGGGCCCCCATAGAATTTCAAACTCACTGCCTCAATCGGCGGGCGCTCGTAGGTGCATAGCGGGTGCCCGCAATGCTTCTGGGTAGAAACCACTTTCTTGAAGTGATTTTTGGCCTAACGGAGGTCGGGCCGGGGTTGAAAAATTCCCAAATTTGAAATTTAAGCTCCTATTGACCCTAGACACCTTGTAAAGCTTCGAAACGAGAATCAGAGCTCATTTGCAAAAGCGCTATTTTTTAGGTCCGAATTTCCCGTGATTTTTTTTTTTTTGAGAACATTGCCGAAATGACCTTAAAAAATTCCAAAAAATAGTACCGAGACCTTAAAATGACTAAGAAAACCGAATGTTACTTTTGGAACGTAATTCGAGACAATTTTAGAAAAGGTCGCATTTTGGCTATACTTAGCTAATTTCCGAAAAATTCATGGTTTAGGCAACTTGGAAGTGGGAATCTTGGAAGTTGAAAGAATTGCTTCCCAACTGTGCTAAATTTAATGTCGATAGCTAGACGAACCATGATGTCGTATTAGTCCACGTAAATTGGGTCGGTCAATAGGACTTTCTTTACTTTTCGGATCGGGACTATGCCATCAACATAAGGCTTAAGCCATTGGCCATTAACCTTTAAGAGAGATCCATTAGTGGGATCTTGAAGTTCAATTGCACCATAAGGAAATACGGATGAGATAATATATGGACCATCCCACCGCGAACGGAGTTTACTGGGAAAAAGTCGCAACTTAGAATTGAAAAGCCAAACTTTCTGTCCAGGGGCAAAAGACTTGTTGACAATGTGCTTGTCATGAAATACTTTAGTCTTTGCCTTATAGATTTTGGCACTTTCATATGCATCATTTTGAATTTTCTCAAGCTCATTGAGTTGCAATTTGCGGGTAGAGCGGGCTTTTTTAATATCAAAGTTGAGCCTTTTTATGGCCCAAAAAGCACGGTGCTCTAATGCGACCGGGAAATGACAAGCTTTACCAAAGATAAGTCGATATGGTGACATGCCAATGGGCGTCTTATAAGCTGTCCGATAGGCCCAAAGTGCATCGTCTCAATGACCAATCTTTATGGTCCGGTCGAACCATTTTTTCCAGAATATGCTTGATCTCACGATTAGATACTTCCACTTGACCACTCGTTTGAGGGTGGTAAGGTATGGCAACCTTATGAGTGACAGAGTATTTAAGAAGGACGGATTTGAGATAGTGGTTACAGAAATGAGAACCTCCGTCACTGATGATGGCCCTAGGCGTACCAAATCGACTGAAGATGTTCGACTTTATTGGCCCTAGGCGTACCATAACTTTATGATCGTTGGTTTTGGTAGCCTTCGCCTCAACCCATTTAGACACGTAATCCACCGCTACGAGAATGTACTTATAGCTATAAGAGGATAGAAACCATCCCATGAAGTCAATGCCCCATACATCGAAAATTTCAATGATTAAGATGGGGGTAAGGGGCATCATGTCTTTCCTTGACATAGATCTGAGCTGTTGGCAACGCTCACAAGCCTTGTAGAAGTTGTAAGCATCCCAAAATAAAGAGGGCCAATAAAATCTGCTTTGAAGGACTTTGTCAGCAGTTTTCTTGGCACTGAAGTGTCCTCCACATGCAGGAGTGTGGCAAAAATTTAGGACACTTGACAATTCGGTTTCGGGAATGCATCGCCGAATGATTTAGTCCAGGCAATACTTGAATAACTCCGGATCTTCCCAAAAGAAATTTTTGACTTGGGAGAAGAACCGGTCTTTTACTTGTTTTGACCATTTGGATGGAATTTTGCCTACCGCAAGGTACTTGAAAATATCCGCAAACCAAGGAAAATTTGAATGAGAAATTTGAAACTGTTGCTCATCCGGAAAGGAATTACGAACTGCAGCAAATTTAGAAGATTTCTTAATGAGTAAACGAGAGAGATGGTCAGCGACAACATTGTCTGTCCCTTTTTTTATCCCGGATTTCAATGTCAAACTCTTGGAGTAAGAGTATCCATCGAATTAGACGGGGTTTGGTCTTGTTTTTAGCAAGCAAATGCCTTAGAGCAGCATGGTCTGAAAAGACAATGACTTTGGATCCAAGAAGATAAGAATGGAATTTATCCAAGGCATACACCACGGCTAGCAACTCTTTTTCAGTGGTGGTGTAATTCAATTGAGCATCAGATAAAGTTTTGCTAGCATAATAGATAGCATGCGGAAGCTTGTCCACACGCTGGCCTAAAACCGCACCCAATGCATAATCGGATGCATCACACATGATCTTAAATGGAAGAGACCAGTTGGGCGGTTTCATAATTGGGGCTGAAAAGAGAAGAGTATGGAGCTTCTTGAAAGCTTCCAAACAAGCTTCATCAAAATTAAAGGGAATATCCTTGGTAAGAAGATTACATAAGGGCCGGGATATTTTACTAAAATCTTTGATGAAGCGGCGATAAAAGCCGACATGACCAAGGAAGGAACGAATTTGTCGGAAAGAATTTGGAGGAGGAAGATTAGAGATTAATTCGACTTTGGCCTTGTCAACCTCAATTCCCCTTTTTGAAATAACATGCCCTAAGACAATGCCTTCTTGGACCATAAAATGATTCTTTTCCCAACTTAGAATAAGATTTGTCTCCTTGCATCTTTGAAGCACAAATGATAGATTTTGGATACATGAGTCAAAGGAAGACCCAAAGACGGAGAAATCGTCCATGAATACTTCCAAAAACTTTTCAACCATATCAGAAAATATGGACATCATGCACCTTTGGAAAGTTGCCGGTGCATTGCATAGCCCAAATGGCATGCGTCTATAAGCAAATGTTCTAAAGCGACATGTGAATGTGGTCTTCTCTTAATCTTGCGGATCAATTGCCACTTGGTTATAGCTGGAATAACCATCAAGGAAACAGTAGTAGCTTTGGCTGGCTAGCCTTTCTAGGATTTGATCAATAAATGGAAGTGGAAATGATCCTTCCTGGTGGTAGAGTTCAATTTCCAGTAGTCAATGCACACACGCCACTCAGTGGTGGTGTGTTGTGGCACGAGCTTTCCCGCTGAATTTTCCACAATGGTGAGATCGGATTTCTTGGGAACCACTTGAATGGGGCTAACCCACTTGCTATCAGAGATGGGGTAGATGATTCCCACATCTAGTAGCTTAATCACTTCTTTTATGACCATTTCCTTCATATTTGGATTCAATCGGCGCTATACCTCTCTAGAAGGTTTTGCGTCATCCTCCATATGAATGCGATGCATACAAATAGAAGGGTCGATTCCTTTCAAATCAACCATTGCCCAGCCAATAGCTTCCTTATGCTCTTGTAGCACCACTAAAAGGCTATTTTCCTGGTCCTTTAAAAGGTCTGATGCAATGATGACTGGAAAAGTTTTGTTTGCTCCAAGAAACATATACTTGAGGTGGACCGGGAGCGGCTTTAACTCAAGTTATGGTGGAGATTTCAAGGAAGGGACCAGAGGAGTAGTTGAAAGTTGAGGAAGTGGTTCTCTTGGCACCTTCCAAGGAGGAAAGTCCATGATAGCACCAATGTCGAGCAAAGAATTCACTTCTTGGATGGATTGATTGATATCAAAGTTTGCGAAGTCAAAATGAGACATGCAAGTTTCAAGAGGATCCTTGCTTAAAATGAAGGGGAGAGATTCTTCAACCACTTCATCTACCATATCAATGAGAAAACAATCATCCTCTTCAGAAGGATATTGAGTTGCATAGAAAATATGGAGTTTGACTTGCATATTTCCAAAGGCGATATCTGTCACCTCGGTTCAGCAATTTATTGAAGCATTAGCCGTAGCTAAGAAAGTCCTATCGAGGATTACGGGAATATGTTTCTTTGGATCATGGACCGATTTTGTGTCAAGAACCATAAAGTCTACCGGGAAGTAGAATTTGTCCACTTTGATGATGACATCTTCAAGAATGCCCTGTGGGTGCTTGACCGATCTATCGATAAGCTGCAAGGCCACAGAGGTTGGCTTAAGATCACCCATCCCAAGTTGTAAGTAAACTAAATATGGAATTAAGTTTACACTCGCTCCTAAGTCAAGGAGGGCCCTTTCTATTTTGTTGTCACTAATGACACACGAGATTGTTGGGGAACCTGGATCCTTATACTTTGGAGGAGTGCTGTACTGAATGATCGCACTCCCATTTTCAGTTAGTCTTACCTTCTTTGGTAAATGATTATTGGAAGTGCGTTTTTTAGTACACAAATCCTTAAGAAATTTTGCATAGGGAGGGATTTGCTTGATAGCGTCCAAGAGAGGAAGGTTGATCTTTACTTGCCTAAAGGCCTCCCACATGTCCTAAATTTTATGACTTTTGTTCCCAAAATGTGTCGACTCTTGGAGTCATTGAGGAAACGGAGCCTTAGGCTCATAAGAAGTCTCTACATTTGGGGTGACAAGCTTGGATTTTTCAGTGCTAGACTTTGGATTTTCAGGAGTGAAATTTGGATTAGATGAGATAGGATTTGGATTTTTAGGAGGAAGAACTTTTTCCTCTTTTCCTCCATCAACCTTGTTGTCCACAATTTGACCACTCCGAAGGGTGGTGATGGCTTGGACTTGCTCATGAGTAGGCCCACTCAGAGGAGGGGTTTCATCAATCACATGAATCCCTCTAGGATTCTCAAATGGTTAAGCGGGAAGTTTTCCCTTATCTCTTTGAAGAAGTTGGTTCATTGAATTAGCTATTTGTCTCATTTGATTCTCAAGTTTAGCTATTGACTGAGTATGGGAATGAACCATTTAAAGGGTGGGCTGCAATGATGTCAATAGTTGCTTGTTAGATTCTAACATTTGCTTGTTTACAGCGAGAATTTCATCAGTTGGAAACACAGGAGATGGAGTAGAGACATTTGGATTATAAGGTGGACGGTAACTCGAAGAGGCCTGAAATTGCCTATTTGGAAATTGAGAAGAGGGCTGATTTTGATGCCCTTGATTTTGAAAATTCGAATTTTGTGGGGCGGGATGCCTCTACGAAAAATCCGGATGATCTCTCCATCCCGGATTGTAGATATTGGAGTAAGGATTATTTTCGAGCCTGGAAAACATAGCATTTGCTTGCTCTTGATTGCTACTAGGAAATTGCTCTGGTGTGGGGCAATCTTTCGAGAGATGGAATGGGCTAGTGCATGATGTACACACCGCACTTGCCAAATTTTGAGACAAGGAAGGAGAGAGATGTGGTGTCATTAATTGATATAATTTGTGAGCTATGGCATCCACTTGAGAAGATTTTTCCCCTAGTGTCTTTGGTTGACATAGATTGGTGTTCTTTGCATTGGTTGAGGTTGGAGCACTACGAGAATTATGTTGCAATGAGTTTTCACTCAAATTCTCGAGTAAGGTCCAAGCTTCATCCACATTCTTAGACGTGAACATCCCTTCATATAATGAGTCAACCATGAGTCTTTGTGGGTCGGTTAAACCAGCATAGAAAGCTTGCACCAATTACCATTTTGGAATTACATGGTGTGGACATTTCCTAAGGAGGTCTTGAAATCTTTCCCAAGTCTCATGGAGTTGTTCCCTATCGTTTTGTGCAAAGCTAAGAATAGAACGCCTCATTTGGTTGGTCTTACTCATAAGATAGTATTTTTTTTAAGAATTCTTGTTGTAATTAAGCCCATGAAGTGATGGAATTTGTAGCAAAGGAGTTCAACCAATATTTTGCCCTATCTTAAAGGTGAATGGGAAGAGATGCAAATGGAGTGCATTTTCAAGGAAGCCCCTCAGTTTTATGATAGAATAGATTTCAAGGAACTCATCAAGATGCTTATAGGGGTCTTCATTTTCAAAGCCATGAAAGGATGGAAGCATTTAAATTGTGCTAAATTTGTTCTCATATTGGGCTGCCTTGATATTTGGCATCACTATAGAAGAAGGAGAGGCATAAGTGGTAGGGTTGAAATGGTCCCTAAGAGTCATAAGTGCCACATTTGGAATTTCGTCCCTATTATTATTAATTCCCTCATTCCCAACATTTTCTTTACCGGCCATTGTATTAAATTCAAGTTCAATTCCTCTTATGTTTGCAGATTCCCTAAGGTTTCTTCTAAGAGTCCTTTCAAGCGAATTTATGTCAATGGGAGATTCAAGAGTTGGTAAAGATAATGACCTACGACCAAACATCAACAACACACTTCACAACAAGTATAACACTTCTTCACCATAATATTCACATACAATGTTCCCTTTCTCCTCAATTATCAATAAGACAGAAAATAAATGGCCACGACAAGGACCGATGCTTTATAAGACCTCGATAAGGGCTTCACAATTAAATATCTCTAATTTAGCCACATGCAAGATATTCATAATTTTGAAATTAGAACTTCAAAAAAAACTTACCTGAAGTCCTCTAGACTTATGATATTTTCAGTTTTCCCTCGGCAAGCCTTGAGTCCCTAGAATCTCACAAGAAAACTGAGAACACAATGTCACCAAAACCAAAAAGAAAATATTCACAAGACACAATAGTCACAATCAAACCAAAGTTAATCTTTGAACCTCAGTTACAAAACTGTCTATAATCCCCGGCAACGGCGCCAAAAATTGGTCGGGTCGATCCGATTGCAATTATAATCAACCTTTTGCAATAGCACAAATCATTGTAAAATAAGGCTATTGTACGGGTAAGTTGAACCACAGGGATTGCTAGTTTATGGCAACCAAGATTGAAAAATTACTTTTAGTTTGATGAAATAGGTGTAGAGTTTGGTTTGTTTATCACTTAAACTAGGAATTAAAATGTGCATAAAACAATAAATTAAAGGAGATTAAAAGGAGGGAAACTTAGGTAGAAAGGACTAGGGAAGTGAATCCACCACCAACCTTATAAACATACTAGCTTATGATTAATTTGGGAAACAATCTAGATACATGGCAATGATATGTGGTAATTCAATATTACCACATTATCTTCAAGAAATTCATAGAATCAAGAATTAAGCATAATCCCTCAAAGTTCCACATGCTTGGGCTACCTAAATTAGAGTGTAGCTATGACATGCTCACTAAGCTAGGGTCTATCAAACCCCTCAATAAATATGGTGATAGCACATGGAGTCAAGAATCAAGATTAATCCGTCAAAGGGAGGCCCTAAGCTATGGACTAACAAGCTTCTCAAGCAACATGCCATTAAACCCATTTCAGAATCTCATTTCCATTGTCACTATGAAAATGCAAGCCATACAATCATGAGAAATTATAATCTAAGACAAGACAATAGCTTCAACATAATCATTTATAAAGATTAAGCTTCATTACATCAAGATGAGTTTTCTAGATTGTAAAACTACTACATATACATTTCATTCCCCAAATTAAAATCAAAATTAGAGCATGCTAACAAGATAAAGCTTCATCACCTCCCTAAAAAGGGAGTTAGTTACCCATAGGAATAAGGAATGAAGGAGTTGAGATGCTCATCCTCTCCATTTTCTGACTTAGAGACCACCCACAACCCAAGCTCTCAAAACAAATATTTCTCTCTCTAGAAAATGTCTTACAATGTGAGATATGATTATTACATTGTATCAAGCCTCTAATAAGCAACCAAAGCCATCCAATAACTCCATTTTCATGGTCCAAAATCACTAGAGAAGTGTAGAGCAATCCCCACAATTAAGGGGATAACATTAGGTGAAATAAAAAGGGTCATGCTTTCTTGTTTGCAGAACGGCGGGTGCTAATAGCGTAGGGTGGGAGCCCTCGCGGTGTCAAGGGAGCTCGAGGTCGGCACTTGGCGAGGGCCCACGAGGCGTGCTGGGGCCCAACATTTTTGCAATGATTCTGCCTACTTTGGCGGGCACCCGCAGTGATCTTGAAGACTTCTTTGCTTCTTGAATCACTTCCTTGAATTAGCCTTAGCTCTGCCCGCTGGCACGTTCATCGTTCTTACCACTTTTTGCAGGGATAACCATGAGTTCAATGGATCACTTGCTTGGCCAAAATGAAGGTCCCTGGCAACGGCATGCTTTGATTCTTAAAGAATTCAACAAAGCCTTACTTTTAACTATCTTTAGGGCACCAACCTGAAAGTAAACAAAAATATACAAATGAAGCTAATATATATAAAATATAATCAACTAACGGACTTAACTAATGCAAATAAGGGCGCTTGAATATGCAATATTCGGCGCTTATCATTCTCCAAGATATGTGATATGGGTTTCTAAGTTATGTTGAGATATGAAAATGATGATGTATATGGTGTAAATATGGCTCAAAATCCTTATATAGGAAGCTCAATTGTCACACCCAATGGTTAAGTCTCGTGCATTAGGGTCCCTGCAATGATTGCACAACGAGCCATCTTTTAATGAGCTGGACTCTGTTTTATTTTAGACTTGAGGAGGTTTGATCGATCGAATTCAAATGAGATCAATCGAATTGTGGCCAGATCCATCGAATTAAGGCCAGATTGATCAATCCTTAGTGGCGTCTTTTTGGAATAAGATAAATTTGAGATATTTTTGGAATATTTTTGGAAAAAGACAAAAGTGGTAGGTGGGGATAAGATCAAGGAAGGTTAATCGATCTGAAGAAAGTTGGATCGATCGAAAATGGAATTTCTTGAGGATAAGGACGAGAGGTCTGATCCATCTTGGTGAGGTGAGATCAATTAATGTGAGATCGATCGAAAATATTCCTAATCGAATGAAGTTTGCTGATTTCCACCACTTTGCTTCCACTTTGCTCCATTCTTTCATTCAGTTTGAGATTGCTTCTTTTATACTCTAATTTGGCTGAATTGACTTATTTTGGGGATAAGCGCCTAAAAAGGGCAATAACATGAAATTAGTCTAAAATGGGAAAGTAAGATAGATAAAGGTTCTAGAATACTCGAGCTTAAGGGGTTTAAATGCGCACTTTTCAGCGCTCATCTCACCCCCAAACTTAAATATTGCTAGTCCCTAACAATGAACTACAAAGTAAAGGAATGAAATGAACAACTATACAACTATGAACTAGAAAGCAATAAATGGATAACGCCATTTTCGTAGGGAACACGATTGCATTTAGCATATGCAACAAGCCTTTTAAACCCCTAGGTTACCCCTAATGGATGAGTGAAGTCTCGTGAGGGTTTCCAAAAATGATACCCATAAACATTAAGTTCATTCTCACAAAAGAGGCACCAATATTGCAAACAAGCATTGGGAGAAAACTACCTCAAGTTTGCAATTTGTCAATCATTTTCAAGCAATTTCCCAAAATCTCAACATCAAATAAGCAAGTATGGTCCTCCACACATGAAGAAAATGATCATGCAAATCAAAACAACTCTAAAATCCTTTTTGTGTGGACCGGCATCAAGTATGTTGCTATCTTAGCCAACTAAAGAAATGATCACATTCTTACCCTCAAACTAGCACACAAATCTAGTACCGATCATCATGACAAAGAGTGGACATTTTATTAAAGCTTTATTCAACTAAGTGCGCTTATTCTTTTCACTCGAATTTTTATTTTATTTTATTTTATTTATTTATTTACTATCCTAGAGGATCAAAGATGGAAGCATAGTGCAATGTAGTGATCTATTAAGCTTTCTAGCGATCCATGAGCTCGAGCGTTAGGTCAATAACTCCCAAACCAGATGACTTTAGGGCATTAGGTGTTCAAACACCCCTAAGGACTTACAAGCTAAAATCAACTAGGCTACAAATCAAAACAACCTCCATCTAATCATTTCCCACTTCTCACCTTTTAGGAGAAGTCCTTATTTTTTTTATTTGCTTTTGCAATTTTTTTTTCAACATTCAATTATTAACCTAGAGTTTGGGCCCTCCACCTTTCGGTGCGAGAAATTCAGTGCTTGATTAGGCTAGAATCCTGGCTACTCAATGAAATGGGTTTGTTATCCACCTTTATCAAGAATGAAAGCTTTCAATGCACTACTAGCCCAATTGGGATATAACCAATTCAATAATTAACAAAACATGTACCCCACAAATGAATGCTAGTGTGCGCCAGTGCTAGTGTAGAATCCTAGAGTGAATCTCAAAATAATCACAAATTCAGGATGATGTAGACCACAAATGCAAGCAAGATATCAATTTTTCAAAAAATTTACTCCTAAATGGCATCCACAAAGCATACAAGGAGTATTGGACTCTCAAGTCAAATAATTTTTAAATTTTAAGCAATATAGTCCTCAAAAGATTAAAATCATAGCTAGTCATGGACCAATCATAGAAAATTCCTCAAATACACAAGTCATGCTCAAAATTTTGAATTGAAAGCAAACACTGCAAATAACACCCATTACCCCCAAACTTAAACCGCACAGTGTCTCAATGTGTAAAAACAACAAAGGAAAGAGTATACCAGTGCAGCTATAGCAAGAATGGCTGGGACATAAGTATTTAAAGTGGGTGGTATAACCCCCCAAACTTGGAATTGACTGTGGTCTTGAAAAGATGGCACTGGGAGAAAAGCTGATCAGATAACAAAGGGGATAATAACAGTGCATAGTGGACATGCAAGTGTAAATGGGATAATAAATGAAATAAGGAGAGAGGAAAAAGGATGGTCCTGAAAAATTTTGGGCAGTACTTTTTCACTGAAGCTACTGGATGGTACCTGATAATGGAGTCAATCGTAGATAGATGTATCAATATAAGAATCTGACATCCAAAAATATCGTGCATACAATATAGAAAATAAAAATAGTATAAAATACATTACAGTATCAGGGCCAACAGACTAGCCACAAAAATATCATAACAGTATAAAAAATAGCAGGTATCACAGATATATATAAAAAGATGAAAGAAAGGTATGGAGATCAGGCAGAGGAAGTAGGGCGAGCGGGGCGTGATCCCCGGATATCTCTGGATAAATCCTGCAGCGCAGCCAAGACATTTGAGCGGAGAGTAGTCACGTCAGTGCTGAGGGAGGCCACATCTGATTGAAGAGAGACAACTGCGTCCTCCAAAGTCTGTATACGCTCTCCTAGGCCATGTGTCGGAACTGGAGCGTCAGGGATAATTGGATCGTGAAACTGAGGTATATCCTGACCCTACTCCTGAGAGTGCAATGGTGACCCTGCTAAAGAGTGATGTGGTGACTTCTCTGGAGGGTCTCACTCTAGATCGATATCCATATGTGCGTCCGCAGCCACCGGTGGGTCTACTGGATTATCTACTACTACTGCCTGCTCTGCCATCTTTGCCTCTGTAGCCTCCTTTGCTACTAAAATGGCCTCCTCCTCTAAGCTCTTGATAAGAGCATTATAGCTCTTATTCCAATCCTTCTTGCCATAGTGGCAAGCCCCTGACTCAGTCTGCTCTGCTGGACGGAAAGGGTAGTGTTGATCTCGGAGGATTTGAGTAATGAGATGTCCGAAGAGGAGGAAAGTGGCTCGACCAGTCTTGGCATTGTTGATATAGCTTGCATATAATCTCATCATGACACTCCAGTAGAGTGCCGGAACGGAGAACCAATGGCTTGTATATAAGGCGTAGAGGACTGCACAAAAGTCTAGACGCCTCTGGATCTTATGGCCCGCCATAAATATATTTTGGTATAAGAACGAATCAAAGAACCATAAATCATCAGCAGATAAGTCCGAGTGGCGAATGTCTCACCATCACTGTAATGGCCAGTCAGTGCAATGGCCATATCTGCATCAGATGGTTGCCTGAGAATAGGATAATGAAGGCCGGGAGGGCAAACATGTGGGCATCGGGAAGATGTGGCCAATGACTTAACAGTAATGCGGATGAGATGGCCATCAATAGTAGTCCGCAGCTCCGATAGGTTACTCGGGGCCGGCCAGAGGTTCTGGTAGAACAACCGGACAAGCTTCGGGTAAACCGGGTATGTGGCTGGAGCAAAAATGGCTGAAATACCCCGTCGATCAATATTATAAAAGGCCACCCAGGTTAGAATCGACTGGGAAAAGAAGGCAATGTAGAAGATTGACTCATGCCCCACTGAAAAGTGTGAGTATCTCTAGGTAAGTTTGTCTCGGACTTGGCCTGGCAGTGCTGGTGATGGTGAAGGAGGTGTTACATGCTCAGCCTCATCTGAAGAAGATGATGCGGAAGCAGAAGACTGTAGTCTAGTATCGGCTAATGAGGACTGAGTTGGAGCTGGCTCTGGAGCTGGGTCCTGAGCATGGGAAGGCTCTACGGGCTCTTCTGTACACTGTCGCACTTAGTGCACATACTGCCGGTTAGCCAAATTCTTGACTCGGGCCATGGTTTGCAAAAGAAGGAAATCACTTGCAAATGGAGTCAGTATAGGAATAAAGAATTGAAGTACAATATATAAAAATAGGTATGTGAAGTAGAATAGACAACTCAGAATGAATCAACATGAATCTATGCAAGTGGTAATGCAGCCAGGTATAGACAATGAATAAGTAAAATATGCTAAATATGACAAAATAAAATACACCCAATGTGGAAAACACAGGTATTGGGCAAATATAAGATAGCATGGAACACAAAAGATGGTATGTGAAGTGGATATGCAAATCTGTGATGTTCGATCGATCATGAAAAGATGAGATCGATCTAAGTTGGATCGATCAGGAATTGAATGAGATCGATCTTTCTCTGATCGATCAGAGAAAAATGTGATTGATCGAACTCTACAAAAATACAAAAAGTCACAAATCTGTGACGTGGACAACACGGGAGGCACCCAACCAAGCTTGTGGGTCCCTCTACACTTCAACATATCAAGATTAGTCACTTATATAGGCACGTGACCTCCAAAATTGAAATCGGGCAAAATATATACATAGATATATATATATATATATATATATATATATATATATATCTATGTATATATTTTGCCCGATTTCAATTTTATATGCTTCAAAGATCAAAAACGACGACAATGGAACATGGCAACCCTAGATTTAAACATGGCATCATCAAGAACATATAGATTGAAGCTCAAAAATGGAAATAAAACTCAAAACTTACCAAAACCCAACGAGAGAAGTGGAAACCGAGAGAGAGAAAGAAGATCTGAAGCAAAGAAGAATTTAGAAGCTTGGGATGGTCGCCGGAGGTTCGCTGGAGGTGGGAGAGATGATGGGCAGCGGTGAAAGAAGCTAGGGTCTGAGATTGATCTTTGAAATCGATCCAAATGACCTTTGGCTTCTATTTTTAAAAATTGTTTCTGACGAGTTTGATCGATCACTAAGAAATCAAATCAATTGAACAAAGATCGATCTGAAAAGGACTCAGATCGATCTAACCTCGCAAAACGACAAGTATTTTTTTGAAAATTTTTGAATTGAATTTTTTTTTGAAAATAAAACAAATTTCAAAATTAAAAATATTTTTTGAGTTTTTTTGGAAATTAAAACAAAATGTTTTTGGAATTTTTTTTTATTGGAAATAAAAATAAAAATAAAAATAAAATAAAATGAAAGTAAAAATAAAATAAAATAAAATTCTTTTTTTGGATTTTTTTGAAAATACAATGGAATAAAAATAAAAATAAATTTTTTTTAGATTTTTGAATGTATATATATATATATATTACAAAAATAATTAAATTAAATTAAAAACAAAATTCAAAAAGAAGTCAAAGTCAACAGGAAGCAATGAGATCGTTCGAATATAGATCGATCAAAGTTCGATCAATCCAACAGGTGAAAACCTGCAGATAAGTTCGATCGATGCACAAAGAGGTGATTTTTCATGGGTTCAAAATTTTTTCTAAGTATGGAATGAAGATTGATCCGAGGAAAATCTCGATCGATCAGGGACCACTCAGATTGATTGGAAATGAAGTTCGCATGATACACAGAGAGCTGAAATATGTAGGAAAATTACGCACGATGGGACAAAGAGATGATTGGATGCAGGGTTGGTAGTTCGATCGATCGAACCTTTTTCAAGATCGATCGAACAGACATAAAATGCTTAATTTGAAAATGACAATGCATACATTCTCAACCAAAGTCCCTAGCAATGTGTATGAACCCAGAATATATCTAGATGACGCAAGAAATGAAAGGTAAAATAGAAATATGGGAGGAATAAGGTTGTAAATCTTACGAAACACTAGTGTTTAATATCTCTAACAAGACATTAGGCTCTTTTAGTCTGGATCAAAAATCTTATTATGCATCGCTTCCTTGACGGGGTAAATGGCACTTTGAATCCCACCCAACAAATTGTTCCCCAAGGAACTTGTAGGATTTGAATCAAAGGAGATTGACGGTCCTTTGTCCATGCTTTTCTTGGGCTTCCATGCCCTTTCAACACTAGCTTTGCACACATTTCTCTTTGAGCTCTTTTTGGTAAGTAAACCATGGGAATGTTCGACATCAAGCAAAGACTCAACTTTATCAAGTTCATTTTCAACACATTTCTCAACAACACACACTTCTTCATGCTTATCCATTGAATTCGGGGTTGGATTAAAAATGTTCAACTTTATTTTCATATGCCCAAATGATATTTTCATTATCCCTATCCTTCAATTTATGTTGGCATTTGCGGTTGCCAAGAAATGACGGCCAAGGATAACGGGAATTTGATTTTTGGGATTTGGGACTGGTTCCATGTCAATGACAACGAAATTAATGGGGAAGAAGAACTTATCAATCTTAATCAAAACATCCTCAATGATACTCTGGGCTTTTTGATAGCGGCAAGTTGCAAAACCACCGACGTCGGTTTCAAGTCTTCTAAGCCCAATTTAACATATACCGAGTATGGAAGAAGGTTTACACTTGCTCTTAAGTCTAGAAGAGCCCGATTAATGACCTGGTCACCAATGATACAAGAAGTAATAGGTGAACCTGGGTCCTTAAACTTTAGGAGAGTGTTGTGTTGCAAGACGGAGCTTACTTGCTCGGTCAAGACCACTTTCTTTGGTGCTTGGCTTTTGTTCTTCCTCTTTTGGGGGCAAAGATCTTCTAAGAACTTGGCATAAGCCGAATTTTTTTTAATTACATCCAAAAGTGAAAAATTGATCTTCACTTGCCTAAATACTTCGATGATTTCATTTACTTTGGTCTTTTGGTTTTCACGAGAAATTGACCGTTTCAAGGCATCCGGAAATGGAGCTTTAGGCTCAAAAGTTTTTTCAAAATCTTTCTTTGGATCACTTTCAACATGAGAAGTTTTCAAATCATTTTTCAATTCATTGTTCAATTCATCTTTCAAATCATTTTTCACAACTTTCTCAACAAGATGATCATGCACATGCAATGAAGGAGGAATAAAATATGAAACGGGACGGGTTTTAACTTTTGGTTGCACCGGTTCACTCTCTTCATTGGAAACACCAATTTGATTGTCCATAATTTTCCCACTTCTTAAGGTCGTCACCGCATTAACATGTTTAATTGTGTGACCTTCATTGGTTTCTACAACGAGTTGTTGCTTTGGTGGGGCACTTAGAGGTGTTGTCCCTTTCTCTCTAGTATTTAAGGTACTAGCTATTTGCCTGACTAGGGTTTCTAGCTTAGCAATGGATTGAGAATGTGAATGAAGCAATTGAGTGTTTGCCTTTAGAGTTCCCAAAGCGATCAACACTTTTTCCTCAAAAGCGAGACTCCTATAATTTCCTTGGGAATAAGATGATTGATTAGGAAAATGAGAATTAGAAAATTGGGTTCCATGTGATGATCGAAATGAAGATCTATAACCTTGGGAACCTTGGCTTTGCATTGGAGGCGGAACATACTTTCCTTGAAAACCACCTTGGGGAGGGTTTGAGCCTTCCCCTTGGCTTTTCCAAGAGAAGTTTGGATGGTTCCTCCATCTAGGATTGTAATGTGGGCCATACGGATTATTCCCTTGGTTAACAAATGCAGTATTAACTTGTTCATGATGTTCACTTAGCACATATGCATGGGGACAATTGGAAGTAGTATGTAAGACACTAGAACAAGTCATACAAGATTCATTAGATGCATGATGATGAACATGATTAGGGGAGGAAGACACTTGATTTGCCGAATTGTGGTTGACCAAAAATTAATCAAACCTTTGAGTTAAGGCTTTCACCTCGGCAGCAATGTCATTCGAATTGTCAACTTGATATAGGCCGACATTCTTCCTTCCACTTAGAATTCTACTATTTTTAGATGACAAAGATCTATGCATGGAATTTTCACTCACACTTTCATACAATTGCCAAAAATCATTCTCATGTCTATTAAGGTAAGAACCACCCATAAATGCATCTACTATTCCTTTTTGATTATCCGACAAATTTTCGAAGAAGTATTAGACTAATTGCCACTTAGGAATGTCATGATGTGGACATTTCCTAAGCAAATCATTAAATCTTTCCTATGCCTCATGAAACAATTCCCCTTCCCCTTGAGAAAATTCACGAATGGAAGTTCTCATAGCATTGGTCTTTGATATCGGATAGTATTTCTTCAAGAACTCTTGTTGCATTTCTACCCAAGAAGTTATCGAAAAAGGCCTAAGATTGTTGAACCAATATTTTTTTTTGTCCTTAAGGGTAAAAGGAAAAAGTTTGAGTCTTAACACTTCTTCTGGCATGTTCGTGAATTTCACGGTGGAACACACTTCAATAAACTCATCCAAATGCTTGTAAGGTTCTTCACTTGGAAGTCCATGATAGTTAGGAAGCATTTGAATGGTTTGCGGTTTAATCTCATAGTGATGTGCTCTAAATGGGGGCAATTGAATGCATGTCGGTGCATTATATTCATTTGGAACATAATGATCACGCAAAGTAATGGGAGGATTCCCAACTGGTGGTGCTAAACGAACACCGCGATTAACTTGAACCATGGGAAGTTGTGGAGCAAAAATTGGCCGAGGCATTCCCAATGGAATTTGGCCTTCTTATTATGGTAGGATGAATGGTCTAGGCATGCCTAATGGTACTTGGATGTTGTCATGATGCACATTAGGGTGGAATATGCCTTGTTGGTCTATATGACTAAGGATGTTGCTCCTCCATTGATGAAATGGAGTGATGAGAACTACCTCTTCCCCTAGGATTACGAACTACCGATTCAAGATAGAAATCAAGTGGGATAAGGGTAGGATTTAATGACCTACGACCAATGTATGCACTAACAAAACAAATAGCAATCAAATAGCAATCACTTCGCCCCCTCAACAAATCTCCACATACAATGATCCCATATTCCCATGCTTGAACAATATGCAAAGAAAAGTAAAATTGCTTCCACGCGGGTTCACGATTTATCTAAGAGTTTAAGAACTTGCCACCATGCGGGCCGACGATTTTACTAGAGATTGAGTTAGAAAGGTCTCACAAAGGGTCCTTAAGTAACTTCAATTCATTTTTCAATTTTCTGCTTAGCTTTGCAATTTTTAGATTTTAGCCCTTTTTATGCTTAGCTTAGCTCCTTACTTTTCAAGTCTCCCTTGCTTGACTTCCTTTGCTCAATTCACCTAGCCAATCAAGAACAAACATAATAAGTAACTAAAAATAAAGTAAATAAAGACATGATCAAAAGAGTACTAATTCCTAATTATTTCCAAAACACGGTGTTACCAAATCAATCCCCGGCAACGGCGCCAAAACTTGGCGTGATTTTAGTCGTGTTAACCAACAAAGTTGCAATGAAAGTGTGGCCAAGTTTAAATTTATAAAGTGCCACTACTACCTCTAACTACTAATATAGCTAGGGTGAGTAGGGATCGTCCCAAGGGATTGGGGGCTATGTTAATATGGAAATAAGGTCGGATTAGTAGGTCGAGTGATCAAAGGGTGTTTTGGTTTGTTAATTAAACTACAATGTAAATTAATTCAATATAAGGCAATTAAAATAAATAAAGGGTAGAGAACAAGAAAGAGAGGTCTTGGGATCTAGAGGTCACCACTAAACATCACCATTCTAGACACTCAATATATAATGAATGAGGGGAAACATGTGTTGCAATACATAGAGGTGTGATTGATTGAATCAACAAGCATTGATTGACTAATTAAGCATATAATGTCTAGACAACCTAGTGAATAGCATAATATATCAAACTAAGCCATTATTCCTTCCTTTAAGCTCATAATCAACACACTAATAAGATAGAGAATTGTACTACTTGCATTCATAAGTATGGAACATCAAACAACAAGCATGGATTGTCCTCACATAGAAGAAAGTAAAGCAACTACACTACTTTTAAGCTAAAAACATGAAAATTAAACTAAGGTATAGGCACAATCCATCAAGAAATGAGTATGAACCATCAAACAAACCACAAGAGTATTCTATTTAAGCACTATGCCTTGACAATCTCTAGATTCATAGCATCAATACATATAGACATGCATCAATATCACAAAACCAAGAGATAAACACATGAACATCTACGCTAGCATACATAGATATATGGATAGAATGAAATGATCAATTGGAAGTATTAATCAACACAAATCATTATAAAAACAAGATTCATATATAAACTAAGTGTTAAGACAAGATTACAACACAAATCCCCTCAAAATACAAAGCATTAAGGTCTAGAAGGCATGCTTAGGGATAACTCTAGCCCCAAGAAGATGTTTAGCCACTCGTTGATGTAGTCATCTAATCCTCAAGGGCCATCTCCATGGTAGAAATGCTCTTCTTCTTGATGGAAACCCTAGAAGAATGGAAGAACTCCCAAAATAGTGCATGTCTCTCTAAGCTTTAGCCTCCTCTCCAAGATATGTGATATGAGATTCTAAGTTATGTTGAGATATGAAGATGATGATATATATGGTGTAAAAATGGCTCAAAATCCTTATATAGGAAGCTCAAGTGTCACACCCAATGGTCAGGTCTTGTGCACTAGGGTCCCTTCAATGATTGCACCACGAGCCATCTTTTAATGAGCTGGACTCTGTTTTACTTCAAACTTGAGGAGTCTATTGAACTGTGGCCAGATCCATCGAATTAAGGCCAGATCGATCAATCCTTGGCGGTGCCTTTTTGGAATAAGATAAATCTGAGATTTTTTTGTGATATGTTGGGAAAAAGACAAAAGTGGTAGGTGGGGATAAGATCAAGGAAGTTCGATCGATCTGAAGAAAGCTGGATCGATCGAAAATGAAATTTCTTGAGGATAAGGACAAAGGGTCTGATCTATCTTGGTGAGGTGAGATCGATCAAAAATATTCCTGATCGATCGAAGTTTGCTGATTTCCACCACTTTGCTTCCACTTTGCTCCATTCTTCCATTCAGCTTGAGATTGCTTCTTTTATGCTCTAATTTGGCTGAATTGACTTATTTTGGGGATAAGCGCCTGAAAAGGGCAATAACATGAAATTAGTCTAAAACGAAAAAGTAAGATAGATAAAAGTCTTAGAATACTCGAGCTTAAGGGGTTTAAATGCGCATTTTTCAGCGCTAATCAGCATCCCCTATAGCATGATCAATTTACATTATATGCTACTATGTGATGATGTGAACATGGACGCAAGTGTAATATGGCATTTTAAACATGTTATAATGGCCTATGGCCTTATTACAATTCATTTATAAAATTTTACATGCTAAACCTCCAAAGTTGATAAAAATACATTTTTAAACAAAATATGGCACTAAATGAGTACAAGTGCAAATATAAACGTGCTTGGTCCTTGGCCTCATGTCATACATATAAAATGAAAGTCAAAAGGTGTGCTTAGGCACACATTACATATTTAGAATCAAATATACAAGTTTTGACATATAAAGCTACAAAATGACATTTCATGCTAACATTTGCATGAAATGTAAACTTAAAAGCTACAAGTCATCCAAGGAGTGATGAGTACCACGAACCAAGTCTTCATACCTGACAAATAACCCCGGTAACTTTGGGGTGAGTAACATAAAGCTACTTGTAGGAGATGAGCATGTATCGACCTAGCATTTTACAATTATATCACCTTAAGGTGAAATATGTTAAAGGGGCTCATGCCATCTAACATCTATGTCAAAATGAGACTCAGGGAGCATCCTAAGCTGCATAAGTATAAATCAACATGAACCATGATATATATACATATATGAAACGAATCAAGGTTGGGATAATCCAAAGAACACGACAAGTTTAACCTGAATCACATTATCAATGCAATTAAGCAAGGTTTGGAATAATCTATACAAAATGACAAGAAGGATGCTTGAATACAATGATCACATTATCAATGCAATTAACTTGGTTGGAACATTCTAATTAGCACGACAAGAAGAATACTCGGATATAAGTTAACAAGAACTATATTATCAATGCAATTAACATGATTGGAACATTCTAATTAACACGACAAGAATAGTGTGACGGCCCTGGTTTTTCAAGCCAGTGCGTCTTGTGATGAACCGAAAATTGACCCGATAACGGATCCAAATGCGGAAGCAAAAATAGAAAACAAGAATCTAAGAAGTCAAAGTGACCTTTCATGAGGTCGTGGAACTCAATAAGAACTGATGCGGAAGCAAAAAATCGAAAATATGACAAATAAGCCCTTAGGAGTAAAATAGTAATTTTTAAAAAATATGAATTCGGGTGCCACCGAGCACACCACTGGAAAAACAACAAAAAAAATAATCAAGATGGACTCAAGAATCACATGATTCAGAGTTCGCACGAATGAGAAATGACATGACGAAGAAAAACGAGCACTTAAGGCTAAAATGGTAAATTGGTAATTTTTCAGGAAGATCCGGGTGCAACTGAGGACACTATTGGAAAGACAGTGAAAAATTAGTCAAGTTTAAAAAAAAGTTTACTCGATTTGGAGTCCGGACGAAGGAGAACAAGCGAAAACAAAAGTCGATGTCACGACGTTGAGACGAGCAACCCACGAGCACCCCAACAAGTACCATGACATGCTAGGGGAATAAAAGTTCCAGCCAGAACTGAGAGCCGAAATAAGGTCTGAAACGAATTTTTCTAGAAAAACACGAAGAAAAAATCCCACTTAACATTGAGTTTTTTACCTGACTATGTGGAAGAAAACTAAAAAAACTCATTGTGAAATACCTAAAATGCCCCTAGATCAGAAGAGGTCAAGAGGGCCAAAAGCTGCTACAGTAACTGTCCTCATCTGAGAGCAAAAACAGGCTATCAAAACGAATTTTTCTGGAAAAACACAAAAAAGAAACCCCCCCCTAAAATCGAGTTTTCTTCCCAAAAATGCAAAGAAAAAAAAAAAACACATTGTGAAATACCCAGAATGCCTCTCCATTAAATCAGGTCATGAGGGTTAAAAAGCTGCTAAAATGCAAAACTGAAAATTGAACTTCACGAGGGATTTTCGGTATCAAGACGACATTTTCTGGAAAAACACAAAGAAGAACCCCCCCTCCCCCAAAATCACATTTTCTAAGTGACCTTGTGAAGACTGGAATTTATTTCTCAAAGGAGACCCCAAAATGCCCTAAAATCAGATTATGCAAAAAAATGCAAAATTAGTCTATAGGAGGCTCAAATCACCAAGAATGAGGTTTTTCTTGAAAACGATCATGCATGAAAATGTAACTTACCTATTAGGACGTGCTACAATGGTCCATGGCTTAAAAATACCGCCGATGCAAAATCTGACTGCCCAACGGCCAAAAAGGCGAAAATTCAAATGAAATGAAAAATTTGAAATTTAAAATTATGAAATGGCTTCAAATTACCGTTTGGCCCTTGGCCACACTTCATACATGATTAATAAGACCTTATAGAAAAATAAAAATGGAATTCCCACACCCGTTGCAACCATGGTGAGACAATGACTTGTGATTTTTTTTCAATATTTTTATAACATTTCATGAAATCAAGAATTACATAAGATGCAATATAAATGTCATTGGCCTTTAGCCTCATCTCACATAAGTCAAATACATCGTAAAAGGTGTACTTATGTACACATTACATATATGGAATCAAAGATACAAGTTTAGGCATATAAGGCTATAAAATGACAATTCATGCTAACATTTGCATGAAATGGAAACTTAAAAGCTACCAGTCATCCAAAGTATGATGAGCATCACGAACCAAGTCTTCATACCTGAAACAAATCCCCAGCAACTTCGGGGTGAGTAACATAAAGCTACTCATAGGAAATGAGTATGCATTGACCTAACATTTTACAAAATTATCACCTTAAGGTGAAACAAGTCAAAGGGGCTCATGCCACCTAACATCTATGTCAAGATGAGACTCGGGGAGCATCCTAAGCTACCTTAGATCATTTCTATCATAGATCACATCATTCATGCAATTTAACAACATGGAAACATGTTATACAAAGTAACAAGATATAGATTCTCAAAGTCCTTAACTTGAAACCTAAAACACGAAAACAACAAAAGTGGATCGTAGCACCTAATGTATATGTTCTAAATGGATCTATAGGATCGTTCCTAAGCTACATTTGAACATTAAAACACATATCACAATATCGATGCAATTTAACAAACATTGAAACTTCCAATACAACGCATAAAGCATTATTTCTCAAAACTTCCAATACAACGCATAAAGCATTATTTCTCAAAACTAACATCTTGAAACTCAAAATGGGAAATCAATTAAGGAACAACAAGTTACGATATCATCTAGTTATTAACTTGAAATGAAAAGAAAAATCAAACAAGGTGGATACTTGGACATCACGCTGGATCAGATCGACACCATAGTTACTTTAGGGTTACTAGCCTATGGGTAACCTCCGTATGTACGCACTAGACTATAGAGGGATAATTCCCCGTACTAGAACCATATCGTAGACGTAGCCAAACAACGACATTTCCAAGTTTCCAAAATTAACAAGTTGTGCAACAACGTATATATCAACATATATATACAAGATAATCAACTTTCTACCATGCGCAACCAAATTTGGAAACACGTATAATACATGCTCTAAGTCCACAACTATTAAGGCATGACAAATATCGAATTTTCAGTGTGCGATTCGTTACACGCTATAATAATATATCTCAACATTGAAATCATAAACTCATGAATCTAATACAAGTCCAAAATCATGATTTAAACATATAACCAATGTCAAACACATAATTAAATCATTAACACTATAGAAACGGAAATTAATTAAAGAAACTAATTAATTTCTCTAAGTTTTAAATTTCAATCAAATGATCCCTAATTAACACATGTTAAACAATATTGCATGGTCATTACATACATCCATTCAAAATCTTAATTAAGCCAATGGAACAACAAAGTAAAATTTAATTAAATCATGATAATTAAATCTCTAACTTCTAAAGCAATTTCAAATGGTCCCAAATTAACATATGCTAGTAAACAAGTCCTAGTTATTTCAAATATCAAGTTTAAAACTCAATTAAGCCAATGGAACAACAAAGTATAATTTAATTAAATCATGATAATTAAATCTCTAATTTCTAAAGCAACTTCAAATGGTCTCAAATTAATATATGCTAGTAAACAAGTCCTAATCATTTCAAATATCAAGTTTAAAACTCAATTAAGCCAATGGAACCCTTAAATTGATTTTAATTAATTCTTTTAATTAAAATCTCTAGATTTTCATACTCATCCAAATGCTCCAAAATTAAAGTATGTTAAAGAGCATGCCAAGACTTAATTTAATAGCCTATCACAAGTTAATTTCATGCAAAGTACGGCCATGGGAATTAATCTTTTTCAAAAGAAAAAATTAAATAAAAGTTACAATTCTTATTCAAATGACCCAAATTTAATACATGTCAACAACCATACCAAGGCCAAATTTACTAGCATGCTATACTTTAATTCTAAGTTATACACATCCTTGAGAATTAAATCCTATACAAGAAAAATGATTAAATTAAATTCTAGGATTAATACAAAACATGCATACAAGTGGTATAAGCTTATAAAATCATCAATACAACATAAATAAAAGCCTAAGACTTCCCCTACCTCAATTTGAGATGAAAATCTCAAAAGCCACCAAAATGAAACGGCTCCGAATCCGACAATACTTCGGGGTTTTGTCGGGGACAACGCTGTGAACATTAAACTCCAAAGAGGACCTACCAAAATTATAACTTGAACTCAAACCCGAACTCAAAAATTGGCCAAAAAGGGTTCTAATAAGGGGAAAAAATGCGCATAGTCAAGATAAACACAAAACACAAAGGCACTACGAATTTTTAACAAAGGGAATGAGGTTTAATTGAGAGAAAAAGGGTGGCCGCCCTCTTTGGGCTACTATGGATGCTGTTAGATGTTGTCTTCTCGGGCGTGTGCACAAAACAATGTACAAGACTTTGAATTTGGAAATTAGTGTCAAGTGGGCACCATAGTTTAAATTAATAAACCGCTTAACACCTATACTATGTAGTATGAGTGAGAAGGGATCGTCCCAAGGGATTGAGTTGTCGTACTAGCTTGAGGAATCAAAATTAGGGTTAGTAGGTTGAGTGATCAAAATAGTGGTTGGTTGAATTAAGCTAGATGCAAATGAAACTAAAGCAAGTAATAATGCAATAGAGAGAATAAAAGATAAAGAGAGATCTTGGGGTTTAGAGATCACCACTAAGCATAACTTTTCTACATCTTTAATAAATGATTAATGAGGGGAAGAACATGTGTTGCAATGAAGTGTGTGTATGTGGTTGCTTCATCAAGCATGGATGACAAAAAAAGCATATATTGTCTAAACAACATGGTGGATAGTACAACAGATCAAATTAAGCCATAAATCATTTCTTTAAGCTCACAATCCAAACACATCACAAGGTTAGAGATACATGTTACTTGCGTTTCATAAGTATGGAACATCAACAACAAACATGGATTGTCCTCCCATTTAACAACTACACTACAACTAAGCTAATGACATGAAAACTAACTAATTAAACTAAGGGAGAGGCACAATCCATCAAGCAATGAGTATGAACCATTAAATAAACCACAAGAACATGACATTAAGCACTATGTCTTGACAATCTCTAGATCTATAGCATCAACACACATAGACATTCATCAATAACACAAGAAATAGAGATAAACACATGAATATCTATTCTAGCATACATAAACATATGGATAGAATGAAATGATCAATTGGAAGCATTAAATCACATAAATCATTGAATAAATAAGATCTATATATATAAAAGTGTCAAGACATGAATTACAATACAAATCCTCTAAAAAATACATAAATCAAGAAGTAGAAAGCATGCTTAAGGCTAACTCTAGCCCCAAGAAGATGTTTAGCCACTCATGGATGATGTCCTCCAACCCTCAAGGGCAAGCTCCATGGAAGAAATCTGCTCCTTGGTTGATAAGAGTCTCCAATGTTGTCTCCAGCCTCCTCCTCTTCTTTTCTTCCTCACTAAGAGTAGCCTCTCTCTAATCTCTAAGAATGCTAATAATCCTAAAAATCCTCCTCAAAAAGTGTATCATATTCTTTATATAGGTAGGTCAAGTGACACACAAAATGAGCTAGAAATTTAACTTTTTCGCACTAGAAGAAGTTCGATCGATCGAACCTTGGACTTGGATCGATCGAACATGGCTGAGATCTATCAAACTGAAGTTGGATTGATCCTCAATGGCGGCGCCTTTTTAGGTAAAAACAAATCTGAGATATTTTGAAGATATTTTTGGGAAAAAGGACAAAAGTGGTTGGTAGAGTGGTACAACTGGATAAGATCAATCATTTGGATAAGGATAGGAATGTTCGATCGATCGAAGAAGGAAGTTGGATCGATTGAACTTTTGAGATCTTTGAACAGGAACAAACATGGTTCAGATCTATCTTGAAGTGCTGAGATCGATGAAAGTTGGAACGATCGAACTTTTCTTAAGATCGATCGAAGTTGCCGAAATTCCACCCTTTGCTTCCTTTTGCTCTACTTTGCTCATTTCTTTGATTAATCCCAGAATTGCTTCAATTATGCTCTTATTTGACTAAGTTAGCTTATTTTGGGGATAAGTACCTGAAAATGGAAATAACACGAAATCAATACAAAACGGTAAAATAAAGTAGATAAAGGTTCTAGAATACCTAAGCTTAAGGGGTTTAAATACGCACTTTTCAGCACTTATCATTGGACGTCCATGAAGAGAGGGGAAGATCACTTTTTAATTCTATAATCCCCTATTTATAGTAAAACCCTAAAAGTGCCCCGAAAGGGTCTCGCCGGGTCCGGAAAAGTGGAATTTAAGCAGATGCGCTCAAATAACAAAACTCTGCGAATGAAAAAGAACTGAAATGAGAAAATATGAAAAATGGAAGAAACGACATCAAAAACCAAGTCCTGAGCAAAGAGATATGCCCCGAACAAGTTCGGCGACAATTGGAGTCAAAAACCCTGAAACTAGGGGAAAATGACCAGAAGACAATTCTAAGAGTACACGACTCGACGAAAAGTGAAAATGAATCCCGTACGAGGATCCAGGCTCAAATTTTGCAATAACTTTTATTAATTGCACAATGGCCCCTCCAAAAAGTGAAAACTGCACTAATGATCCAGAATGAAAATATCTTCCAAATTTTTTTTCTTAAAAACCCCTGAAATAAAATATCTTCAAAAGATATTTATGAAAAACACTCCAAGAAAAGAAAAAGATTCTGAAAAACTATACATCCATGCCCCTATGGACATCGGGAGCAACCAGAGTACTTTACTCCAAAAACAAAGATACGTATTTCGTGGAAACCACTTAGAATGAAGATACGTGAAGTCAAAAAATCAACTCCGAACACAGAAAGTGAGGTTATGCTAACAAAGTGATAAACGGGGAAAAGACAAAATAGGAAAAATGACGAAAAGTGAATAGTGTCGAAAAATAAAAAATGCAGAAATGACTCTGTCCTTAAAAGAAGTTGTCAATCCAAAGGAAAGAGTCTCAGAAACCATTTTCGAGCACTCGAGACGACACTAAGTGACGAGAAACCAAGCACAGAATAGAAAAGACAACGAAAAAAATTAATCCGTAAAATTTGTGGAAAAAGGAAAGGAAAGGAAAGAAAATGACCGGGTCATTACAAATAGTACATGAAATCAAGGATAAGGCATAATATCTATGCAATGAAATAAGGTTGGAACATTCCATAAAACACGACAAGATTCTTAAATCTTCAAGGAATAACACTTGAAATTTAAGGAGTGAAATCGAAGATAAAGCAAAATATCTATGCAATTAACAAGATTGGAGCATTCCACATAACACAACAAGTTTTAAATCTTCAAGGAATAGCAACTTGAAATTTAAAGAGTGAAATCAACCAATGTGGATACTCGGATATCGCCCGGATTAAAACCGTACTCTTGGGATCACTTTAAGGCTAATAACCTATGGGTACCTTCCCCTAGTACGCACTATAATGTAGGGAGCTCTCTATCTCCCGTAATAGAACCAAGTCCCAGCCATGTCAATTCTTGATTGATATCCTAAATCCCAAAATCAACAAGTTGTGCAACCAAGAGTGTATCAAGATACAAGTAATGCATTAACCACATTTCATGCACAACCAAGATTTTAGAAACACACAAGTCATGCCCTAAGTTCTCAACTATAATGGCATGTGAAATGTCAAGAAATCATAGTGTGCATCTACATAGACTACAAACTAGGATTTAAAATACAAGGAATCCATTGATGTAAATATACCACAAGTATAAGATTAATGATTTAATTATTTACTAAGCAATACATGGATAATTAAGACAATTGTGCAAGTTCATTAAGTACATTAATGAGACCAAGATACAAGGAGTCTAGATATATGATAAAAAGCTAAAAGCCCCTTGAAATACAAGTTACAACCATGTGAATTAAGTTCCATACAAGGAAAATAATTAAATATAAGTTTCAAACTTATCTGATTATTCTCAATTTGATACACGTGAAGGAACTTGTCAAGGAAATCATGAATACCAAGTTAGAAACTTAATCAAGCTCATGGAACCATTGAATAGGTTTTAATTAATTTTTTTAATTAAAATCTCTAGATTTTAAAACTCATCCAAATGCTCTCAAATTAAAGTATGTTATAAAACATGTCAAGACTTGATTTAATAGCCTAATACAAGTAATTTTCGTGCAAGCTATAACCTTGATAATTAAACCTTCATATAAGAAAAATAATAAATGAAAGGTTTCAAAACCTAATCAAATATTCCCGATTTAATATATGTGAAAGTATATGACATACACATCAATAATATCAAGTCAGAAATCTAATGGAATGGATAGTACACTTGGAATAAATTAATTAATTATCTCTAGATTTTAAAACACCTCCGATTACTCTCAAATTCACATACGTTGAAGAGTATGTTAGGGCCTAATGTAATATGATATCACATATTGATTTTAAGCTAGATAAGGCCACATGAATTTAATTTTCATTCAAGAAAAATATTAAATAAAAACTTCAATACTTGTCCAAATGCTCTTAATTTAATATATGTCAATGATCATATCAAGGTGTAATATAATATCATACCACATGTTTAAACCAAGCTATAATCAACCAAGAAAATCAAATCTCATACAAGAAAAATAAATAATAAAGTTTCTAGATTTGATATCAAAGCATGTAAATGAGTTGTATAAGCATCAATAGCATGCAATACATCAAGAATATAAACCTATAACACCCCCTACCTCAATTTGAAATGAAAATCTCAATCCGAATCCGATGATACCGCGGGGTTATGTCGGGGACAACGAGAGGAACAACTTTAACCCTTGAGGTACCATGAAAATCCAAACTTGAACTTGAAACCCGAACTCAAAAGTGGTCAGAAATGGATTCTAATAAGGGGGAAAGGTAAAGCACGACGAGGCCTACGATAAACGTTAAAGCGGAAGACGTTTTACAAAGGAAATCAAGTGGAGGAGAAGAAGAAAAGGTGGCAGCCCAAGGAGCTTCCATGGCTGCCGGCCAAAGAGGGAGGAAGATGATGGAAAAAGTGATTTTTCACTTTAAGACTTTCTATTTGTAGGAAAACCCTAAAAGTGTCGGGTCCGGAAAAGTGGAATTTGAGCAGAAGTGCTCAAACAACAAAACTCCATGAATGAAAAAGAACCGAAATGAGAAAATATGAACAACGGAAGAAACAATATCAAAAACTGAGTCTCGAGCAGAGAGATATGCCCCGAACAAGTTCAATGGCAACCGGAGTCAGAAATCCCTAAAACTGGAGAAAACATTTGGGAGGAAATTCTAAGAGTACACGACTCGACAAAATGTGAAAATGAATCTCGCATGAGGATCCAGACTCAAAACGAGGTATTTTGCAATAACTTTTGTTAATTGCACAATGGCCCCTTCAAAAAGGGTTAACTGCACTAATGACCCAGAATAAAAATATCTTCTAAAAATATTTTCTTAAAAACCCCTAAAAAAAAATATCTTCAAAAGATATTTATGAAAAACACCCCAAGAAAAGAAATTTTTTCCAAAGAACTGTGCATCTATGCCTCTATGGACACCGGGAGCAACCAGAGTACTTTTCTGCAAAAGTAAAGATACGTAGTTCGTGGAAACCACTGAAAATGAAGGTACGTGAAGTCAAAAACCAACTCTGAGCATGAAAAGTGAGGTTGCGCCAAAAAGTGACCAACGGGGAAAAGACAAAATAGGGAAAAGGACGAAAAGTGAATAGTGTAGAAAAAATGAAAATGTGAAAATGACTCAGTCCTTAAAGGAAGTTGTCAATCCAAATGAAAGAATCTCGGAAACCATTTTCAATCACTCAAGACGACACCCAGTGAGGAGAAACAGAACTCGGAAAAGAAAATTAAACGGAAAAAAATTTATTTATAAAATTTGAGAAAAAGGAAAGGGAGGAAAATGATCGGGTTATTACACAACTACTATTTAGACACTTATAGGCTCTGTTTGTTTGGACGTAACAAAGATATTTTCCTTTTTCGGGTAAAATATTTTCTTTATTTTTACTTTTTCGGTATTTGTTAAAGGTTTACGTTGAGGTCAATGACGAGTCCATATGGCGAGGCATGTAAAATAAATTGCCGAAAATTGATATATAAGTTATTTTTGTTAAATTTTAATATATATGTTTTTCATAAATATTTTAGAACAACCAAACACCAGAAAATAAAAAATATATTTTTTAAAAAATATTTTACATCAAAACAAATGGAGCCTTAACCCCTTACAAACCAATTATATTATTATTATTATTATTTTTATAAAAAAAGTCACACTTAAAGTTCCGTTAAAATTATAACAATAATATGTTGCATGTTTGTCACGAAATAGAGCTTTTAAAATTGTGGAAGCATGAATTTAACCAAGGTTCATGTTCATGTGTAAAAACTATAGACATTAAAATTTTGTAGGTCTCTCTACCCCGTTACATAATATGGGTTATGGGTTAATTAATTTATTTATTTAATTAGCCCAAGCTTGAGTGGGTCAACTCAAATTATTTAACTAGGCCAAATCCATTTGGTTAAATAAAAAAAAATATTAACTATAAAGGATCATTATCATAATATTATAATAAAAAATTATAATTGTGTAATTGTCACACCCTAACCCAATTTACACTATTTAATAAATTGAACAATTGGAATGCATCTAACCATCTTCATTAACATCATACATGCATGACGTCATCACATATCAGAGTGCTTGTTTAATAGTTTTCAAATAAAAACAAAGCAAACCACAAACCTATTACACAAGTTTTGACACAACTGAACCATTAATTACAAGTTATACTACCAAGAACAAGTACTCAACAAATATAAATACCTTAAATATACCTGTCTCAATCTTGACTTAGTACCACAGCAACCTTAGGCCTGAAGTGAACCTTCAAGCCAGCCCTTACATCAGTAAAACATTACAACAAATGAACTCCATGATGAACACAACAATTGTTGCGATTATGTGCCCTAAAATCCAATTATATACTTTTAATATTTGACATTTGGTTAATAAATATGATTTATTAAATTAGATATTCATGCATTGGGTGTGACGACCCTAGTTTTTCAAGCCAGTGCGTTCTGTGATGAACCGAAATTTGACCCGATAACGGATCCGAAAGTAGAAGTGAAAACAGAAATCAAGTCTCTAGAGATGTAATGCATCTGTAAGATGCCAAAGTGACCTTCCATGAGGCTACGGAACTCAACGAGAACAACATGGAAGAAAAAGATCATAAAAAAAGACCGAATAAGCCCTCAAGGGCAAAATGGTCTTTTTACATGGAAACAACGTCTCTAGAAATGTACATCATCCCTAAGACACAATCATGACTTCTCATGAAGCCATGGAAACAAAAGGAAAACAAGCAGAAGTGGGATTTTAAAAACGGACAAATTTAGCCCTAAGCGCAAAATAGTAATTTCCATTAAGATTTGGGTACTACCGAGCACACCGTTGGAAAGATAGCGAAAAATTAATCAAGTTAGACTCAAAAACACTTGATTCGGAGTTCGGATGGAAGAGAAAAGTCAAAACAAAGTTTTGACATCTCCACGGTCGTGAATAGTGTTTTGATAGTAATTAATAGTGACCTGGCAAAATGCTGAAAATCGGGTGCCGTTTTGAGGCACTAAAAGACGTTTTTTGGAGAAATACGAAGAAGAAACCCCCCTCAAAATAATTTTTTCAAGCTGACCATTTTTAAATTTTTTTTTGTTTCTGACGTGAAATCCCCAAAATGCCCTTATAACAGACTTTTTCAAAAAGTGCAAATGTGGATAGAAAATCAAATTTGACGCGGGGTTTTCGAGACTGAGACGGCATTTTCTGGAAAAATGTTGTGAAGAAACCCGCCTCTAAAATCACGTTTTCTATGTGATCATGTTGAGATCGGAATTTATTTTTTAAAGAAAATTTCCAAAATGCCCCTAGATTAGATAGGTCAAAAACGATGAAAAAAAAAATGAACAACTTTGCACCATGTGTTCATTTGACCCTAAATGGTGTTGTGTGCTAAAATAATCATGCAAGCAAACATATTTAGTGATTTTAAGCGTGTGGGAATGGTCTGCGGTTCTCAAAAATGCCCGATGCAAAATACGACCTATCCGAACCTCAAAATGCAAAGAAAATGCTTTAGATGAAAAACTTGAGACCAATAAGTATCCATTTCATACAAATGTGATATTTTATGCAAGATGAGCATTCAGACAAATGTAACATACATATTTACACGCGTTCCAATAGCCTACGGCCTCAATGGTCGCTAAATACAAAAATTACCTATTAAACCTCAAATTTTGCCTAAAATGACTTTTAAAAGAGAAACTTGAAACTAAAAATTATCAAATGGTTTCAAAGGACCATTTGGCCCTTGGCCACACTCCATGCATGAATAAAGAGACCTTATGAAAGTGCTAAATCGCACTTCCCACACCCCATGCAAATGTAGTGGAGTTAATACATGCCATTTTTCTATTTTTCAATAAAATCACTTAGAAATAAAAGTATTTAGAATACAAAATAAAAGTCCATGGCCTATGGCCTCATCTCATACATGTCAAATACATCATAAAAGGTATACTTATGTATACATTACATATTTAGAACAAAATATACAAGTTTTGATATATAAAGCCATAAATAGGATTTCATGCTAACATTTTCATGAAATAGATACTTCAAATCTATAAGATATCCCAAAACAAATGCAAAGCCCCAAGTCTTGAATCCTGTACCTAAAAAATGTCCCCACTACATAGGTGAGTAACATAAAGCTACTCATAAGAGATGAGCATGCAAAGACCTAACGTTTTATAAACTTATTAAGTTGCTATAAATCAATTCATACGGCCATGCCACCTAGCGTTTATGTCAAAGGTGAGACTCAAGGAGAATCCTAAGCTACCTAGAGTATTCCTAGCATAAACTACATCATTCATGCAATTTAAATAACATAGGTGCATGCGGTACACGCAACAAGACATTCAATATACAAGTATACGTACGTAAGTATACAATCAATATTGAAATGCACTTAAGACAAGTATACAAGATACATGTATACTAGGTTATCTAGAAAGTAAATCATCAATATACAAGTGTACATACTAAGTACGCTAAACAATATTGAAATGAAAGAACGACATATATATTCAAGTATACATTACTAAGTATACTAAGCAATGTTGACATACATGATATACAAGTATACAAATCCAAGTATATAATGCAAGAAATGAAGTATCATGCATCCTAGCACAAGTTAAAAGCAATCAAAGATTACAACTAGGAATTGAATGCGAAATTAACAATTGGCAGAAAGATAAAGGGCATAAGGTCTCAATGACCAAGCAAGTGGTTCCGGGTTACTAGCCCGCAAAGTACTACCTAGTGCGTAACTAAACCCAAAATAAAACCGTTATATTGGTGAGGGTTACTAGCCCTCAAGGTACCACTCGGTGCGCACTATATGAAATAGAGGGAACTCTCATCCCCCATACTAGAGCCATGCCCTAGCCGTAACAATTTTCAATGTCCATACAAGCTTTCCAAAAATCATTAAGTTGTGTAACAAGTATATCACATATACACAATGCACCAAAATCAATTACCACGCACAATCAAGTCATGAAATACACACAAGCCATGCCCTAGGCATTCAAGCTATAATGGCATATTAAATGTCATATAAATAAAATGTGAATACTTACAAGTCAAATCATAACTTTAACTCACGGAATACTATCATATAACCATATAACAAGTTCCAAACCACAAATTAAGCAAGAATACAATACAAATTAAGCAAGAATACAACATCAATGCCTAATTACCTCAATAGGAGCATAAAGGGGAATTTAATTAACTTAAGTAATTAAATTCTAAAGATTACAAAGTAACTCCAAAAATTTTACAAATCATATATGTCAAAGGTCATATCAAGGCCTATTTTAATTTCATGATACAAGTTAATTCTAAAGTAGGCATCACTAGGTGAATTAAATTTCATGCAAGATAATAATTAAATAAAGTATTCAAGACTCATTCAATTATTCTCAATTTAAAATATGTTAATAAACATATCAAGGCCTAATTTAAAACCACATTACAAGTTAATTATGCACTAGTTACAACTAGGTAAATTAAACTCAATGCCAAGAAAATAATTAAATAAAAATTTCATTACTTATTCAAATAATCCCAATTTTAATATATGTTAACAAACATATTAAGGCCTAATTTAATAGCGTGTCATAATTTAATTCCAAGCTATATACAACCATGTGAATTAAATCTTATACAAGAAAATAATTAAATTAAATTATAGAATTAATACAAAGGCATGCTTGCAAGTTGTATATGCTTATAAAACTATCAATACAACACACATATAAACCTAAAACATCCCTTACTTCACTTTGAGATGAAATCTCAAATCCCCACAGAAAGGAAATTGTTCCGAATCTGACGATACTTCTAGGTCATGTCGGGGACTATAAGGGAAACAACTTTAACCCTTGAGGCACCATGAAAATCCAAACTCGAACTCAAAACCTGAACTCAAAAATGGTTGGAAATGGTTTCTAATAAGGGGGAAATGAGCACCTCGCCAAGGCCTACGATAAAGCTTAAGGCATCATGGCATTTTACAAAGGGGAAGAGGGTTAATTTGAGAGAAGAAGGGTGGCAGCCCCCTTTGGGCTGCTATGGCTGATCTGCAGTAGTGTGAGAAGAGGAGGAAGATGATTTTTTAATTTTATAACCCTTATTTATAGTAAAACCCTAAAAGTACCCCAAAAGGTCCCCACTAGGTCCGAAAAAGTGGAATTTGTGTAGGCGTGCTCAAACGGTAAAACACCATGAACGAAAAAGAACAAAATGAAAAAAAAATGAACAACAAAAGAAACGGTGTCAAAAATTGAGTCCCATGCAGGAAGATATACCCCGAACAAGTTCGGCGGCAACCGGGGACGAAAACCCTAAAACTGGGGAAATGACCAGAAGACAATTCTAAGAGTACGTGACTCGATGAAAAGTGAAAATGAATCCCGTACTAGGACCCAGGCTCAAAACGAGATATTTTGCGATAACTTTCGTTAATTGCATAATGGCTCCAACAAAAAGGGATAACTGCAAAACTGCCAAGAATGAAAAAGATATTTTCATAAAAACCCCTAATCAAAATATCTCTAAAAGATATTTATGAAAAACACCCCAAGAAACATCAATGTTTCTGAAGAATCTTTTCATCCACACCCTTATGGGAGAAAGAAACAACCGGCGAGCTTTTCTCCAAAAGTAAAGCTATGCATTTCGAGGAAATTAACTGGAATGAAAACTTATGAAGTTAAAACTCAACTCCGAACACGAAAAGTGAGGTTGTGCCCACAAAGTGACAAATGGAAAAAAGACGAAAAGTGAATAGTGTCTAAAAAGTGAAAATGTGGAAATGATTCGGACCTTAAAGAAAGTGATCAATCTAAAGGAACAAGTCTTAGAAACCATTTTTGAGCACTCGAGACAACACTAAGTAATGAGTAACCGAACTCAGAAAAGAAAATTCAACGAAAAAAATTCATCCGTAAAATTTGAGAAAAAGGAAAGGAAGGAAAATGATAGGGTCATTACATTGGATTTTTAATATATTTGCATGAGATGCATTTTAGTCCTAAAGTTGCATTATAGGTTACTTAAGTGTGTGAATGAGATTTACACACAAGAGATTTGAGCTCACCGGTTTCTTGCACCTTAGTATCATTCACAGTCGGTAATAAAAGTTGGGTACCTTAATCTGTAAGATTGTAACACCCTTGACCTCTATGAGATAGGATGATTTGTTTTAACCATTGGGGTAGTTGACTCTAAGTCGGTGTGTTAGTGTGCTTAGCGTACATTGAATTGGATCACCATAAGATTACACCATACAAATTACTGTTATTATTTTGGTATGGTTCTTATCTACTAAATACATTAAGCTCTAAATCCTGAAAGGTTTAGTGACTCAAGTTTCAGTATTGGTCACTTTGACTTACTAACGTGTGAGATTTTTTAAGGTCAATACCACGGTATCTTGGGTGGCTAATGTTGGAGCTCTGGGAACACAAATGCTCAACATCGAATCAATACTCTATAAGAGTTAAAATATCCCCTTGATACAATTTAATAGGTTTGATCACTGGAACCTGGCTAGGGATTTTTAGTAAAATGTTTACTAAATTAATTTTCTATTATTTATTTAGAAAAATATTTATTTTGTAAAAGAATTTATTCAATGATCATAATGATCAAATTGGTTACTCAAGTAATATAAGATATAAGTAAGCCTTAGGTGGGATAGTATATATTTTCCTGGGGCTACTTATGGATATTCGATAGTAGAGGGGTTTATATGTAATTATTTAGTAGGATAGGGCTTTGTTGTAATTTTTAAATTTTAGAGTGCAATCACAATAATATAGTGGTAATTATTGTAATTAATTGGATAGGGTAGAGTTATGAGATAACTCAACCTTTATCCAATTGAAGCTGAGATAAGGATTCCCTTCAATTCTCATCTCTAACCCTATCAATTAGATGGTGCATATATCTTCGTTGCCCTTAGGTATATATTATGAAATAACAGATGTAAAAATAGTTTTATGAAAATAGAGAAAGAATAGACATACGGTTCCCATAAGCCAAACCATCTATTCTGGGGTCATAAAGGTGAAGCTTCACTAGTGTTCAGGCTAAAGGAGGAGTGCATGCGTGTTGTTGTATTTGATGATTAATCAATCGTCAAAAGGTACGTGATCCTTTTCAATACTTATTGATTTGATAAAAAAATCATGTAGTTATAGTCTAATTTTTTTTAAATCGTTTCCGTTTTGCCTTCAATATCAGAGTCAACCACGTGATATTCATCAAATCATATTGATGAGTTGATATTCTTATTGTTATTTAATTGTATACATGATTAGCCGTGGACGGTTATGTATATATTTAGTAGCAAGTGTTCACTGAAGTTAACTGTGATTGGCTTCAGTGAACATTATCCTCTTTTCTATTTATGTTTGTCACCGAAGGTCTCTCTCTTCTATTTCATGAAGTCGAGAGAAAGCGATAGATTTCAGGGTTGCGTATGGGTAGAGGTTGCCCTTCATTCTCTCACCTTTTGTTTGCTGATGATGCCCTTATTTTCAGTAGGGCTTGGGATCTGGAAGTTAGGCGGGTTAAGGCCATTCTCAACAGATATGAGTCTCTAACGGGCCAACTCATCAGTTTGGAGAAATCTTGCCTCTTGTTTTCTTTTAACACTCCTCCATCTTAGAAGGAGTTTTGTCGCCAGAGTTTGGGTCTTCAGAATGTGGATTGGAATAATCAATATTTGGGCTTTCTGCTCTTCTGGGCCGGTCTAAAGTGAGCATTTTAAATTTCATTCATGATAGAGTTTCTAAGAAGATTGCTTCTATTAAGGGTTCTTTATTATAGGAAATTATGGTGAAGTTCGTCCTTTTAGCTCTTCCTACATATTTAATGCAATGTTTCAGATTACCTAAAAAGAACTGTGAGGATTTGTCACGTTCTTTTTCCAATTTTTGGTGGAGTGGTTTAAAGAAGTCTCGTAAAATTAAATGGATTAGTTGGGACAATTTATGCAAGTCTAAATAAGGTGGCAGACTCGGCTTTAAAAATATTGAGTCTTTCAATCCTGCTCTCCTTGCTAAGATTGCTTAGTGGATGGAAGTTGGGGATGAGTCTCTTCTTTACAAATCTTTCAAGCACAAATATTTCAAACTCTGTAATTTTGTAGACGCACCTCATCATCCGACTGCTTCATGGATTTGGAAGAGTATTATGTCTTCTAAGGAAGTTATTAAGCATGGTATGCGATGGCATATTGGGGATGGTTCTTCGGTTAACTATTAGCTTGATAATTGGCTCCCCGTTCCTATTAATTGCGCTATGCTTTCTCGCCTCAAGGGGCTCATTTCTCTTCAATTGCTAACTTAATTCTCTCGAATTTGTATAAATGGAACTCTGACTTAATTGGAAGGTTTTTTAACCAAAGTGATCGTGACTTGATTTTGCAACTTCCGTTGAGTGTTTTGGGTGGTTTGGACTGTAAGGTTTGGGGTGCTTCTAAAAATGGGCAATTTTCGGTTAAGAGCGCATACTATATTGCGGAATCACTTCTTTGCAAAGAAGTTTCCTTTCCTTTAGAGGAAGAGTGTAGCTTTGATGCTAATCGAGGTTCAATGTGGAAACAAGTAGGGCGGCTCCATTCACATAGGAAGATTCAACTGTTCTTATGGCAGTCTCTTTATGATCGAGTCCCTGTTAATGAACTTCTTTGGCATAGGCAGGTGGTGGACAATCCGTTATGTCATATTTGTGAGTCCAATGTTGAATCTGTGCACCATCTTCTTTGTGTTTGCCCATTTGCATGTTTAGTGTGGCAACTGTGTTCCTTACGTGTGGATTTCACTAGGGTGTAGCCGTCCTTTTGGTCATTAAGATGAGTTTCTCTTTGTGAGAAGTAGTCTGCTTCTACTGCCTCGGATGAGTGCATGGGTTTGGCTATTTTTATCTGCATATGGAAATGCCACAATGATTTAGTTTTTAAGAAAAAACGGTGGGATCCTTACGAAGCTAGTTTACTGGCCTTTCATGCTTTCCAGGAATTTCAGGAACATGCTCGTCTTTCCCGTCGGATGTTCAAATCGCCTTTGTCGATTTCTTCTCCGACTGTTGTGCTTTGGTCAAGGCTGGATTTCCAAGGCTTTAACCTTAATTGTGATGCTTGGTTCTGTCTTTCTCGTCACGTGTGTGGTGGAGGAATGATTCTTCGTGACCACGACGTTTGTCCTATTAAGGTAGCCTCCATTTTCCTTGGACATGTGAACAAACCTTCCATGGAGAGGGGTTGGTTCTTCGAGAGGCTCTTGTTCAGCTTTGGTGGTGGGTTTATCACAAGGTCATTGTTGAAGGTGATTGCAGGCCTATTATGAGATTGGAAGCTGCTGATGATACACTTAATGTAATTTTTAATGATATTCTTTCTCTGCTTAAGGACTGTAAAGGTTTGTCTTTAGCTTGGACTCCTCGTGGAGGTAATATGGTTGCTCACTTGTTGAGCAAACATGCTTTTAAAGCCGCATGTGGCGATTTAGAGTGGCGCATATGGCCTTCATGGTTGTTAAATGCTCTTCTTTCCGATTATGTAATTATTCTCTTTGATATCTAGTTCCTCTGTTTGGTGTTAAAAAAAAAAAAAAAAAATTGTGATTGGCTTTATGTTGCAATGAGATTCATAGTTTATGTGAATCTCTCTCTCTCTCTCTATATATATATATATATATATATATATATATATATATTTATTTAATCGGCGGTTTCACAGTACAGCCGAGGGTAAGGAAAAGAAAATTATTGGTGTTCTCAATTTTCGTGACAACATAGAAATAAATAAAATAAAATAAACTGTTGGATTTTGGGTAGGTTAAATCCATATGATATATATAGTTCATAGATGGTTGTCCAGATTAGTTGTATATAGTTTACATGGGTATTGGGTCATATGGTCCTGAGTAACTAAATTTTATTTTAGTATTATTTTAATCCTTTTAACACTTGGATTGAAATAATTGGTGGATGCCATATTGTCTACATAGAAATCTTTGATTGATTATCTGTTTTGTTTTCTACCTGGGAATGATCATTGTTTGGTCATGGCATCCTTGTGTATCTTTGTTGTTGATTGAACAATGCATAGGAATAATTAATGAATATAATATATTTTATTAATATTATATTTATTTAATCGGTTAATCCATGCCATGGGAATCGGGTATCAGTGTTTAATAAAAGTCTTCTTCTTCTTCTTCTTCTTTTATTTTATTTTATTTTTATTTTTATTTTTTTTGGTATCCAGCGGCTGCACATAGGTAGCCACTGGTGGCCAGTACTACCCCCATTAGTTTGGGTGTTAGTGTTAGTGATTACCAGATTTACATCATTGGATAAAATAAAATAAAAAATGGATTATTGGTTTTCTAATGATGGCCTTTCAGTGTAAAGGACTTCCTATGTGATGGGTTGTCCATACAAAAGGTAATCAGATTACTTTGGTCTTGGGTACAACTTCCAGTATAATAATAATTATAAAAACCTTTGATTGAATGTATATGTAATCTTTACTTATCTTTTCATGTACTAGTTTAAATCATTGGGTTCTCTGTTTTGATGCAATCAATTTTGATATTATATTTTTATGGTTATATGCATGCATTTGTATACATAAATTTGATTGCTGGTGCAGATTAATAATTTCTCTCTCTCAGGCCCCGGTTGAGTTGAATTTTTAATTTATTATCTAATTGCATACATGTAATTAATTAATTTGAGGTGACCTTTTAAAAGGCCAATCCAATAAGGATTGGTTTTCCCTAACCAGATAAGTTTATATTATTTTATCTTAGTTTAGAGCATCTCTAATGAAAAATGCTATATTTTCATGCCAAATTTATATTTTGAGAGTTACAGTGTTAAAATGCTATATTTTTGCAATTCTGCGCCAATTGTGCATTTTATCCAAAATGCTATTTTTTGACACAATAATTATTCTATATTTTGAGAGCCCATTGGAGTGCCTTATTTTCATTTTAGCAACTTTTGACAATCTCAAAATATGTGAGTTCTTTTGAGAGAGTCCATTGGAATGTCTATTTTCATTCACTTGTTATATTTTGAGTTTGAGAAGCCATTTGAGAGCTGTTATATTTGAAAATACATTTGAGAATCTCAAAATATGAGAGATTTTTTGATAGCCCATTGGAGTGCCTTATTTTCATTCACCTGCTATATTTTGAGTTTGAGAGCCCATTTGAGAGGCCATTGGAGATGCTCTTAGAATTTTTGAAATCCCTAAATTGGGTATAAGATAAAGCCTTGTACTACATTCTTTTATTTTAGGGTTGAAGCTCTTAAAGAGTTCAAGAAAAGGTTCAAACAAAATAAAAGTTGTGGCTTCCAATAAAGGACTTTGAAAGCACAAAACGATCATGAGATGATTTTTTACTGGCCATGAGAGGGGATTAGCACTATTTATGGTGCAACATGATTTTTATTTGTGTGCTTATATTCACGTGATGGTTATATATGCTTGAATGTCATGCTTAATCAATGAATGGCTCTAGTTATGTTTTAGTTAAGTTTAAACTAAATGGAATTAGAATTACTTATTTGGGTGGTTTTGGGAAAATTAGCACTTTCCAAAATATTATCAAAAATTTAGGTTAAGTTCGAGTTAAGTTGACCCAAATATTTTTGAAAATTTAGGTTAAGTTTAAGGTAGTGATATGATCTCTTGGTAGTGGTATGTTCTTATTGCTTCTTGGGAGAAACGAGTGAATACCTACAAGGATTATGATTACCGATGTTTTCATTATATCAGTGGTTTAGAAAGACCAATGGAGAGGCTGTATGAAAACTATAGGTTTTTTTTTTTTCTCCTGTATGTATGCCATTTTATTTATGCATGAATGTTTTTATATATTTCAGATGTTGAATGTTTTTAGTCCACTTGCTGTTATACTTAAGGACAACAAATTAACCGGGCGGAACTATGTTGATTGGAAGAGAAATCTTCACATTATGCTTACTGCGTAAGAGTACAATGTTGTGTGCACTCAGGAGTGACCTCCTATGCCGGCCCTAATGATAGCTAGGAGCTAAAGAAACGAGAAATGGCAAAAGGCTGATGAAATGGTCAAGTGCTATATTTTAACTTCAATATCAAACGTTTTACAACATCAGCATCAGTTTTTTGTCACTACTCGTGACATTTTGTTGAACCTTAAGGAAATGTTTGGGGAACAAAGTAGAGCGGCATGACAAGTCGCACTGAAAGAGATTATGAACGCTCATATTCCTGAAGAAACTCCAGTTGGTGATCACCTTTTAAAATTGATTTCTTATTTAAATGAACTGGAGGTTGTTGTGGCAGACATAAATGGTGAGACCCAGGTTGATAAAATTCTGCAATCATTACTAGAGTCATTCAATCAGTTTAAAGGAACAACATAGCTTATTCTTTATCAGAACTGATGAATGATCTGCAAGCTGCAAAAAGAATTTTTAAGGATCAAGGGAGTGTTCACACATTGGAAAAGGGTTTTTCTTCTCATGGAAATCCGAAAGGCAAGAACCATGATAAGAATAAAGATTTCACTGTCCCAAAAAGGTTGGTACTAGTGTTAGGATTGTCAAGGATAAGGGCAATGCTAAAATCAAAGGAAATTGTTTCCATTATGGTAAGGAATAGCACTAAAAAAGGAATTGTCAGGTGTATCTAGCAAAGAAGCACCCTGAAGGTATGCTTCAATCACTCATTATTAAGACATGATATGTGGGTGAATCTACAGTACCTGGTTTGTAGATTCTGGAGCCACTAACCATGTTTGTAATTTTTTACAAGGGTTACAAGATACTTGAAGAGTGAGTGAAGGGTAGATATCTATCTTCATCTTGCTTCACAAGCAAGGGTAGCGGCAATATCAGTAGGAGTAGTTATTTTGAAATAAATTATAGGAGTTTATTATTAAAGATTGTCTTTATATACAAGAGAGTAGAAGAAACTTGATTTTTATTTCAATTCTTTCAAAATCTGGGTTTTCAATATCTTTTGATTCAAAAGTTTTAATAAATAAAAATAAAAGGTTTATTTATTCTGGTACATTGATGGATGGTCTTTATTTAATTACTCCTACACCTCACTCCTTGTATGATAGTGAAATAATTGATGTGTTGAATTTCTTACCATTAAAAGGAGAGATTCCTTCGAATAACTCTATATATTTTTGGCATATGTGGTTAGGTCATATTAATCTAAATAGGATCCAAAGAGTGTTTAAGGATGGGCCTTTGGGCTCTTTAGTGGTTAAACCACTAAAAGTTTGCGAATCTTACTTAGAGGGTAAAATGATCAAAAGGGCTTTTAAGGAAAAGAGGCATAAAAGCTAAAGAGGTACTAGAGTTGGTGCATACGGATGTATGTGTTCCCATAAATGGGATCATATCCCAAACTTCTGCACTAATCACACCATAACAAAATGGTGTTGTAGAAAGAAGGAATAGAACTTTACTGGACATGGCAAGATTGATGATCAGTTATTCAAGTCTACCAGTATTCGTTTGGGGATCTATCTAAAGTAGTTCCAAACACTCCCAAGGAATTGTATACCAGGTGTAAGCCTAGTTTACAAAATTTATGTAAGTGAGAGTGTCCTGTACGTGTGTGGAAAGGAAAGCTTGAGAAGATGGGGCCGAGATTAGATGTTTATCTATTTGTGGGTTACCCAAATGGTACAAAGGGGTATTCATTTTATGATCCTAAGGAGAAAAAAGTGTTCGTTAGCACGAATGCTACTTTTCTCGAGGAGGATTATATAATGAATCACTATCCTCTAAGCATGGTTGTTTTAGAGGAGATGATAGATACACTAATCAATCCAAGAGTGGATATGACAGTTATGGATGATGAGACATCAGAAACTATGACTCCAGAACTTCTTATTATATCGGAACCTCAATGTAGTGGGAGGGTTATCAGGCCATCTGATAGGTTAATACTTTTGGGAAAGTCTGACGAGATAATCCGAGAAGAGCAAGATCCTACTATACTTATGAAAAGGTTACAAATGATTGTGACTCGGAATGTTAGGTTTGATCGAGTGGTCAAATCATTTGAACTTGATTAGAATCTGAATGGGCCTGGTGTATACAAGAGGAGTGATGAAAGTGTGGTGGTGTTTTAAAGAAATAGTTCAGTATGGGGATATTGTTGTCACTAAGGTTGCATCTGTGAGTAATCTTTTTACAAAGACTTTGCCTATTTCGATTTTGGTGTCTCTTGTAGAAGGAATGGATGTCAGATGAAGTGGTAATTGGTTTTGAGTGCAAGTGGGAGATTGTTAGGATTATGTGTCCTAAAATCCAATTATATACTTTTACTATTCGACATTTGGTTAATAAATATGATTTATTAAATTAGATATTCATGCATTGGGTTTTTCATATATTTGCATGAGATGCATTTTAGTCCTAAACTTGTATTATAGGTGACTCAAGTGTGTGAATGAGATTTACACACAAGAGATTTGAGCTCACCGATTTTTTTGCACGTTAGTAACGTTCATAATCGGTGATAAAAGTTGGGCACTTTTATTTGTAAGATTGTAACACACTTGACCTCTATGAGATATGATGGTTTGTCTCGACCATTTGGGTAGTTGATTCTAAGTTAGTGTGTACGTGCTTAGAGCACACTGAATTGGATCACCATATGATCACACCATATAAATTACTAATATTATTTTGGTGTAATTCTTATCTACTAAATACATTAAGCTCTAAATCCTGAGAGGTTTAGTGGACTCAAGTTTTAGTATTGGTCACTTTGACTTACTAATGTGTGAGATTTTTTAAGGTCAATACCATGATATCTTGGGTGGCTAATGTTGGAGCTCTGGGAACACAAATGCTTAACATGGAATCCAGTCCCCTTGATATAATTTAATAAGTTTGATCACTGGAACCTGGCCAGGATTTTTAGTAAAATGTTTACTAAATTAATTTTCTATTATTTAGTTAGAAAAATATTTATTTTGTAAAAGAATGTATTCAGTGATCATAAGGATTAAATTGGTTACTCAAGTAATATAAGATATAAGTAAGCCTTATGTGGGACGGTATATATTTTCCTGGGGCTACTGATGGATATTCGGTAGTATAGGGGTTTATATGTAATTATTTAGTAGGATATGATCATGTTGTAATTTCCAAAACTTAGAGTGCAATTACAATAATATAATGGTAATTATTGTAATTAATTGGATAGGGTATAGTTATGAGATAACTCAACCTCTATCCAATTGAAGCTAAGATAAGTATTCCTTTTTATCTTTATCTCTAGCCCTATCGCTTAGATGATGTATACATTGTCGTTGCCTTCAGGTCTCCATTACTAAATAACAGACGTAAAAACTATTTTATGAAAATAGAGAGAGTGAGGCTAATAGACATACAATTCCCACAATCCCAACCATCTATTCTGGGGTTATAGAGGTGAAGTTTCATTGGTGTTCAGGCTAAAGAGGAGTGCGTGCGTTCATTGTTGTTCTCGAAGTGTTGTCGTATTTGATGATTAATCAATTGTCAAAAGGTATGAGATCATTTTCAATACTTATTGATTTGATGAAAAATCATGTGGTTACGGTCTAGGAAATTTTTAAAGCGCTTCTGTTTTGCCTTCAACAACAAGGATCAATTTAGTGACATTTCTATTAAGATTTCAGGTTCAGATCACCATCAAGGACCTTAGACATATTGGTTCATAAGAAGGTCTCGAGATAGGTTCAATATAGGTCACTACTAGGGTTTTACAAGAGGCTCATTTCTGCAGAATGACTATCATAGTATATATATATATATATAGTATATATATATATATATATATATATATATATATATATATATATATATATATATATTAAAGCATACAATGCAAGTCCTAATACATGAAAGATATATATACACATGGCACCTGTAGCCAATCATTGGCCAGAGAATGTTTTGACAATTTTCATGTGAATAGACCAAATTATCCTTGCTAACTCAGGTAAATTGTCCTCTAATGTAGCAGAAATTATAGCTCACTATATCAAGGTTGTAATATCATTAATCTTATCTAAGACTTGCTGATTAAGAAATGCAATGTAATGTATGCACTCTCACACTAGGACCATAACAACGTGTCACACACTTGAGCTTTAAACAGAAAACTAAAATGCCTTTATAATAGCCACTTGTCATTCACAACCTTAACCTATTGCTGAGACTATATAATTCACAATGCAGGCTAAATCACAGTTGTTCAATGCAATGCAGCTATCTGAACAAATGTATAAACATATAATACAATTGTGAAATAACCATATACCCCTGAAAATACCTATAGCTAATTTTCATATGTTGAACCTTAGTTAATGGTGTGATGTGAGTCAAGTGCTCAAAAAGTGATTAGTGAAGTGGCCACCACATTTAAAAATTTATAAAAACCACTTAATACTTATACTATGTAACATGAAGTGAGAAGGTATCGTCCCAAGAGACCGCAAGTGTATTCGGAATTAAATTCGGATTAGTAGGTTGATTAATCAAAGAATGAATTGGTTTAGTTTATACTATGATTAAACTAAGGAACATGCAAAACAAGCTAAAGATGATTAAGGTGAGAGAATAAGAGAGAGGTCTTAGGGCATAGGAATCACTACTAAGCTCTTCCTCTAAACAACTAGTCTTTGACAAATTATGGGAAATTCAATGTTGCAAACCATGTGTGTGCTAACAATTGAAATAATGAGCATGGATGACAAAACAAGTGTGAATTGTCTACCAAAGCTAGGGAGTAGCATAACTCATCAAGTTAAGACATTAACCATTCAATAAACCCATAATTGTAGAACACAACAATTTGGAGAAATGTACATCTTGCAACAAGAAGTATAGATCATCAAACAACAAGTATGGATTGTCTACCTATCTAAGAATTTAAAGGCAAACACTAATTAAACTAATGGTGTAGAATAATCCATCAAGCATGAGCATAACCCATCAAATCAATCACAAGTGTATCCAGTAAGCACTATGTATGACCATCACTAGATTCATAATTCAACAACACATAGACATGTATCAAATTTATAGAATCTAATGTAGAGACATAACCATTTATTTCATCACACATAGACATGCAAATAAATTAGAATATTAATTAGAAGAATTAATTCATACAAACACAAGATTTATTTAATCACAAGGTCAATACATTATTTACAACAAAAATCCCCAAATATGTCGAAGAACTAGAATTAGAGTGTAAGCCTAGGGCTTTTCCTAGCCCCAAGAAGATGATCTAGCCACTTATGGATGTGGTCTTGCAACCCTAAAGGGCTATCTTCATGTAGAATTCATCTCCTTCTTCTTGGTCTTCTTGGCAGAAACCCTAGAGAAAGAGAGTTTCCCAAAGTGTGTTTAATCTCTACTTAATCTATTGCCAAAGGTGTCCAATTAACCAACCTCTTTACCAAAAATGGTTAATTCCCTTATATAGGTAGCTCAAATGACACCCCAAATGTGACGGCCCTGGTTTTTAAGCCAGTGCGTGCTGTGATGAACCGAAGTTTGACCCGATAACGGATCCAAATACGGAAGCAAAAATAGAAAATCAGTCTCTAGAAATGTAATACATCTCTAAGACGCCAAAGTGACCTTCCATGAGGCCACGGACCTCAATGAGAACAAAGTGGAAGAAAAAGATCAAAAAAAGACCAAATAAGCCCTCAAAGGCAAAATGGTCTTTTTACATAGAAATAACGTCTCAAAAATGTACATCATCCGTAAGACACAATCATGACTTCTCATGAAGCCATGAAAACAAAAGGGAAATAAGCGGAAGCCATGATTTAAAAACGGAAAAGTTTAGCCCCAAGGGTAAAATGATAATTTTCTGTAAGATTTGGGTGCCACCGAGAACACAATTAGATAGACAACAAAAAATTAATCAAGTTAGACTCAAAAATCACTTGATTCGGAGTTCGGATGGAAGAGAAAAGTCAAAACAAAGTTTTGACATTACCGCGACCGTGAATAGTGTTTTGACAACAATGAATAGTGCTTTGATAGCAGTGAATAGTGATCTGGGCAAAATGCTGAAATTTGTGTGCCATTTTGAGGCACTAAATGACATTTTTTTGGAGAAACATGAAGAAGAAAATTTTATTTTTGACGTGAAATCCCCAAAATGCCCTTATAACAAACTTTTTCAAAAAGTGCATACGCACATAGAAAATCAGATTTAACGCGGGGTTTTCGAGACCGAGACGGCATTTTTTGAATAAATGTTGTGAAGAAACCCCCCCTAAAATCACGTTTGCTATGTGACCATGTCAAGGCCAGAATTTTTTTTTTCAAAAGAAATTGCCAAAATGCCCCCAGATCAGATTAGGTCAGAAACGATGAAAAACAATAAACAACTTTGCACCAAGTGTTCAGTTGACCCTAAATGGTGTTGTGTGCTAAAACAATCATGCACGCAAATGTATTTAGTGATTTTAAGCGCGTGGGAGTGGTCCGCGGCTCCCAAAAATGCCTGATGCAAAATACGACCTATCCGAGCCTCAAAATGCAAAGAAAATGCCTTAAATGGAAAACTTGAGACCAACAAGCATCCATTTCATACAAATGTGATATTTTGTGCAAGGTGAGCATTCACACAAACGTAATATACATATTTACTTATGTTCTAATAGCCTATGGCCTCAATGGTTGCTAAATACAAAATATCACCTATTAAACCTCAAATTTTGCAAAAAATGGCTTTTAAAAGAGAAACTTGAAACTAAAAATTATAAAATGGTCTTAAAAGACCGTTTGGCCATTGGCCACACTTCATACATAAATGAAGAGACCCAATAGAAGTGCTAAAGCCCACTTCCCACCGCCCATGCTAATGTAGTGAAGTTAATACATGCCATTTTTCTATTTTTTAATGAAATCACTTAGAAATAAAAGTACTTAGAAAACAAAATGAAAGTCCTTGTCCCATGGCCTCATTACATACATGTTAAATACATCCCAAATGGCGCACTTAAGCGCTCATTACATATTTAGAACCAAAAATACAAGTTTTGACATATAAAGTGGTGTGTTGTCGCACCCAAACCAAAGTTTGTGTACCAAAAAATGGTGTAGAGCTATAAAGAATGTGGCCAAGTTTTACATTTAGAAATTGCCACTACTACCTTTCACTAAAAATATAGTTAGAGCAAGTAGGGATCGTCGGTTGTGCTAGGTTGGGGAATCAAAATTAGGGTTAGTAGGTCGAGTGTTCAAAATAGTGGTTGGTTGTTGAATTACACTAAAATGTAATTTAAACTAGAGTAAACAATACTGCAATAAAGAGAATAAAAGAGAGAGAGAGATTTTGGGATTTAGATATCACCACTAAACATAACTTTTCTACACCCTTAATGAATAATTAATGAGGGAGAAAAAAAAAACATGTATTGCAACAAAGTGTGTGTGTGTGGTTGTTTCAACAAGCATGGATGACAAATTAAGCATATATTATCTAAGCAACATGGTGAATAGCACAACATATCAAATTAAGCCATTAATCTTTTCTTTAAGCTCACAACCAAACACATCACAAGGTTAGAGATATATGTTACTTGCTTTCATAAGTATGGAACATCAACAACAAGCATGGATTGTCTTCCCATTTAACATCTAAACTACAACTACACTACAATTAAGCTAATGACATGAAATTAAACTAATTAAACTAAGGGAGAGGTACAATCCATCAAGAAATGAGTACAAACCATCAAATAAATGACAAGAACATGCCATTAAGCACTATGTCTTGACAATCTCTAGATCTATAGCATTAATACACATAGACATGCATCAATAACACAAGAAATAGAGACAAACACATGAGCATCTATTCTAGCATATATAGACATATGGATAGAATGAAATGATCAATTGGAAGCATTAAACCATATAAATCATTGAATAAAAAAGATATATATGTATAAAAGTGTCAAAACATGTATCACAATACAAATCCCCTAAAAAATACATAAATCAAGAAGTAGAAAACATGCTTAGGGCTAACTCTAGCCCCAAGAGGATGTCTAGCCACTCATGGATGATGTCTTCCAACCCTCAAGGGCAAGCTCCATGGAAGAAATCTGCTCCTTGTTTGATGAAGAACCTCCAATGGTGTTCTAGCCTCTTCTTCTCCTTTTCTTCCTCACTAAGAATTATCTCCTCTAAGTATATAAGTATCTATCTCTTTCAAAAAGTGGCTCATATTTCTTATATAAGTAGGTTAAAAATCACCCAAAATGAGCTGGGATCGTACACCAGTAATCCTCTAATGATTGGGTATGAGACAACTTTTAATGAGCTGGAATTTAGATTTTCTCAGGATTTGGGAAGTTTGATCGATCGAACTTGTGGTGAGATCAATCGAATTGAAGCTGGATCGATCCTCAATGGCGGCGCCTTTTTGGATAAAAACAAATTATAGATATTTTGAAGATATTTTTGGGAAAAGGACAAAAGTGGTTGGTAGGGTGGTACAGTTGGATAAGATCAATCATTTGGATAAGGACAAGAAAGTTCGATCGATCAAAGAATGAAGTTGGATCGATCAAACTTTTGGGATTTCTGAAAATGACATCATGGCCTGGATCTATCTTGGAGTGTTGAAATCGATGAAAATTGGATCGATCGAACTTTTCTTGAGATCGATCGAAGTTGCTGAAATTCCACCTTTTGCTCTACTTTGCTCCTTTCTTTGATTCATCCCAGAATTGCTTCAATTATGCTCTTATTTGGCTGAGTTAGCTTATTTTAAGGATAAGTACCTGAAAATGGAAATAACATGAAATCAATACAGAGCGGGAAAATAAAATAGATAATAGTCCTAGAACACCTAAGCTTAAGGGGTTTAAATATGCACTTTTCAGCGCTCATCACACCCCCAAACTTAAATATTGCTAGTCCCTAGCAATGAACTAGAAAGTAAAGGAATGAAATGAGCAACTATACAACTATGAACTAGAAAGCATTAAATGGATAACGCCACTTTCGTAGGGAACACGATTTCATTTAGCATATGTAACAAGCCTTTTAAACCCCTAGGTTACCCCTAGTGGACAAGTGAAGTCTCGTGAGGGTTTCCAGAAATGATACCCACAAATATTAAACTCATTCTTTCAAAAGAGGTACCAATATTGCAAACAAGCATCGGGAGAAAACTACCTCAAGTATGCAATTTTTTAACCCTTTCCAAGCAATCTCCCAAAATCTCAACATCAAACAGGCAAGTATGGTCCTCCACATATCAAGAAAATGATCATAAAAATCAAAACAACACCAGAATCCTTTTTGAGTGGACCGGCATCAAATATGTTACTATCTAAGCCAACTAAAGAAATGATCACATCCTTACCCTCAAACTAGTACACAAATGTAGTACCGATCATCAAGACAAAAAGTGGACCTTTTATTAAATTGTTCTAGGTGCGCTTATTCTTTTCACTCGATTTATTTTTATTTTTTTTATTTATTTTTATTTTTTTATAGGATCAAAGATGGAAGCATGGTGCAATGTGTTGATCTATTAAGCTTTTTAGCGATCCATGAGGTCGAGCGTCAACTTTAGGGCATTAGGTGTTTAAACACCCCTAAGGACTTTCAAGCTCAAATTAACAAGGCTATAAATCAAAACAACCTCTATCTAATCATTTTCCATTTTTCACCTTTTGGGAGAAGTCCTCACTTTTTTTTTTTTTTTTTTTTTAATCAATTCAATTATTTACCTAGAGTTTGGGCCTTCCACCTTTCGGCGCGAGAAGTTCAGTACTTGATGAGGCTAGAATCCCAGTTACTTAATGAAAAGGGTTTGTTATTTACCTTTATCAAAATAAAAGTTTTCAATGAACTACTAGCCCAATTGGGATATAACCAATTCAATAATCAACAAAGCATGTACCCCACAAATGAATGCTAGTGTGCGCCTGTGCTAGTGTAGAATACTAGAGTGAATCTCAAAACAATCACAAAATTAGGATGATGTGGACCACAAAAGCAAGAAAGATATCAATCTTTCGAAAAATTTACTCCTAAATGGCATCCACAAGGCAAACAAGGAGTATTGGACTCTCAAGTCAAGTAATTTTTAAATTTTAAGCAATATAGTCCTCAAAAGATCAAAATCATAGCTAGTTATGGACCAATCATAAAAAATCCCTCAAATACACAAGTCATGCTCAAAATTTTGAATTTAAAAACAAACACTGCAAAGCACCATTACCTCCAAACTTAAATGGCACAGTGTCCTCAATGTGCAAAGAGAACAAAAAGGAAAGAGTATACCAGTGCAATTATAGGAATAATTAGTCGGGACAGAAGTATGCAAAGTAGGTGGCATAGCCCCCCCAAACTTGGGATTAACTATAGTCCTGAAAATTTGGCATTTGGATAAAACTCATCAGATAAGCAAAAGGATAATCCAAGTGCATAGTGGACATGCAAGTGTAAATGGGATAGCAACTGAAAATAGAGAGAGGTAGAAGGGTGGTCCTGAAAATTTTGGGCAGTACTTTCTTTCACTGAAGTCACTGGGATGCACTTGATGGAGTTAAACAGATAGATATAAGAATATAAAAATAGGACATCCATAAAGAAAACATATATAAACCAAAAATAAAGTACAATACATCCAGTATCAAAGCCGACAGACACGGCTGCAAAAATAATATAATAGTATAAAAAATATGCAGATATCACAGATATATAAGAGGAATAAGAAGATATGGAAATCATGAAGAAGAGGTAGGACGAGTAGGTCACGCTCCGCGGATGTCTCTGGATAAATCTCTGAATGCGGTCATGACATCCGTGCGGAGGGAAGCAATGTTATCTCGAATGGAGACAGTCTCTACGCGAATAGATACCACGGCGTCCTCCAGAGTCTGAAGTCGCTCTCCGAAGTCAGGTATGTGAGCAGGACCCTCAGGTGCCGCTAGAGCGGGAGAATGATGATCTTGAGCCTACTCCTCATCGTGAACGGGTGACCCAACTGGAGAATGCTACTCTGGGCCCTCTGCAGGCTGTTCCAAATCAATATCCATGTGTACGGTAGCTAGATCGACTGTGACATCGTCCGCTGCCAGGTCTGCTGCTGCTGTTGTCGCCTGCTCCTCTCTCTCTAACTCCTCAGTTGCCTCGGCAGCATCGTCCCGGAGACTCTTAATAAGAGCGTTGTAGCTCTTATCCCAGTCCTTCTTCTTGAAAGAATAGGCCCCAGATTCAGTTTGCTCCCGTGGCTGGAAAGGATAGCGCTGATCACGTAGAATCTGGGTGATGAGGTGGTCAAATGGGAGATACTTAGCCCTTTTGGGCTTGGCCTTGCTGATGTGGTCGATATACAGCTTTATCATGACGCTCCAGATGAGCGTTGGGATAGATAACTAATGCCCTGTATAGAATGCGTACAAAGCTGTCAGATAGTCGCCGCGCCTCTGTGTCTTATGGCCGGCCATGAAGATGTTACGGAACAAGACAGAGTCAAAAAACCACAGGTCATCTGGAAGATAGGTCCGGGTGGCGAAGGTCTCACCACCGGCATAGTGACCTGTGAGTAAAATGGCCATGTCTGCATATGATGGCCTGTAGAGAGTGGGATATGTGTCCTATAGATCTGGAGGGCAGACGTGTGGACACTGACAAGATCTAGACAATGTGTCCACAGTGATGCGGATCGGGTAGCCGTCAATGGTGGTCCGCAGCTCCCCCAGGTTACTCGGGGCAGGCCGGAGGTTCTGGAAGAACATCCGGACCAACCTCGGGTACACTGGGTATGAGACAGGGGCTAGTATGGCTGAGAAGCCCCTCCGAAATATATCATCATATGCTAATCGGGTAAGTACCGATCGGGAAAAGAAGTCTGTGTTAAAGACTGACTCGTGTGCCACTCGAAGGCATGAGTATCTATATAATGGCCGGTCTAACTGCTGGGCTGGCTGAACTGGCGGTGGTGATGGAGATGGTATGCGCTCAGCCTCAGCGTCAGCTTGGGAAGAAGATGCCTCGGCTGAAGACTGCAATTTGCTGTCAGATAAGGGAGGCTGAGGTGGAATGGGCTCTGTTGGCTTCTCCGGAATGAGGTCCTAGGCATGAGATGGACCTGCCTCGTCGTCCAAACTCTGTCTGCCCCTACAGTGATAGTGTCCGCGAGCTACAGTCTTGACCCTAGCCATGGCCTACAAAATAAAAAAATAAACTTGAAAAATGGGAGTCAGTGCCAGCATAAAAGAATTAAAACACAATTTAGAGAATCGTGTATGTCAAATAGGATAGACAAATCGATAAGGAACATGAATCTATGCAAGTGACAAGGAATGAGTGACATGATGTGAAACATGCTAGATAGTATAAGTATGAAATGCATCCAATGTGAAAAACACAGGCATTGGGCATGTATGAGATAACATGAAACACAAGAAATGGTATGTGAGATGTGTGAAACAAATCTGTAAGTTTCGATCGATCACAAAAAATGTGAGATCGATGCAAGTTCGTTCGATCAAGAATAAGTGAGAACGAACTGTTACAGATCGATCGAATAAAAAGTTCGATCGATCGAACTGTGAAGTGAAACTCAAAAAGTCACAGATCTGTGACGTGGATGGCACGGGGCCTTCATGAACATGGTCGTGGGCCCATCAACACAACAAAGCATCAAATTAGGTCACTTGGTTCGGCCCATAACTCCAAAATTAAATCAAAATCAAGAAAAATACAAAAACATATATACATATATATACAAGGAGCTCAAAGTTTCATCCATGGCAATAGGCATCATGAAAACAACCTAGATCTAACACTTAAAGCATGTGTTCATGAAATCGAAGCTTGAATCAAAGAGGTGAGGGTTCGGATCTCACTGGAATCTAGAGAGAAGTGGAGCTGCGAAGGGGGTGAGATGTGAATCAAGATCCGAGAGGAGAGAGAGTAGTGAACACGATGGACCTCGCCGGAGATCTCGCTGGAGATGGAGAAGATGGGATACAGCGACGAAGGGGAAACGAGGGTTTGAGATCGATTCTTGTGGAATCGATCGAATGACCCTAAATCGATTTTTAAAAACATTCCCTTGCCAGTTCGATCGATCGAACTGAATCCTCAAATCGATCGAACTGACATCGATCTCTCCTCTTAAGTGACAAAGTATTTTTGGGATTTTTTTTTTTTTTAAATGAAAATTTGAAAAATAAAGATAAATATAAAATAAAAGTAAAAATATTTTTAGGATTTTTAGAAAAAAATTTATGTATTTAAATTATTATTTATTTATTTATTTATTATTATTATATATATATATATTTTTGGAAAATAAAAATGACAATAAAAATAATAAAATATATATATATTTTTTTTTGGAATTTTTGAAATCTAAAACAAAGTCAAAACAAACTCAAAATTGAAAAACAAAGAACAAAGATCGATTTCCCCAAGATCGATCTCAGAATACTTTCGATCGATCGAGAATGCATAGAATTGAAGAAATGTTCGATCGATGAGACAGAGAGGCTTTTGGATGCAGGTTCAAAAATTTTCTAAGTGTTGGAACTACAGATCGATCCAAGATAAAGTTGGATTGATCGAAGAACTAAAGATCGATCTAGGAACAAGTTCAAACTTTGGGACAAAGAGCTGAAATATGTAGGTTTTCTTCGAATGATTGGACAGAGAGTGATTTGGATGCAGGTTTGATGCAGGTGGGAAGTTCGATCGATCGAACTCATTTTGAGATCGATCGAACTTATGCAAAATGCTCAATTTCAACATGAAAGTGAATGCAATCCTAATCACAGTTCCTAACAATGCATATGAACCCAAAGCCAATATCTAGACTTCGCAAGAAATGAAATTAAAAATAGAAATGAGGGAGGAATAGGGTTTTGACACCCTACAAAATGTCTTGCTAGTCTTTAACATCTCTAGCAAGACGTTAGGCTCTTTTAGCCCGGATCAAACATCCTGTAGTGCATCCCCTCCTTAATGGGGTGATGAGTGTTTTGAACTCCACCCAACAAATGGTTCTTTGAGGAACTTGTTGGATTAAGCTTAAAAGACGTTTTCGGTCCTTGGTTAAGACAATTTTTGGGCTTCCACGCCCTTTCAAAACAAGATTTTGAAACAACTTTCTTTGGTTTCAAGGTTGAAGATGGACTTTTTGAAACTTTGGTCTCACACAAAAACTCAATTCCTTCACATTTAAGGTCATGACATTTTTCTACAAAATTAACTTTTTCATGTTTGTTAAATGAATTGGGGGTTGGATTAAAAATATTCAACTTTACCTTCATGTGGCCAAATGAGATCTTCATTATCCTCGTCCTACAATTAATGTTGGCATTTGTGGTTGCTAAGAAAGGACGGCCAAGGATAACGGGAATTTGGCTCTTAGGATTTGGGACCGGTTCCGTGTCAATGACAACGAAATCAACGGGAAAGAAGAATTTATCAATCTTAATCAATACGTCCTTAATGATACCCCTAGGCTTTTTGATAGATCAGTCAGCAAGTTGTAAAACCACCGACGTCGGTTTCAAGTCTCCTAAGCCTAATTTGACATATACCGAGTTTGGAAGAAGATTAACACTTGCTCCTAGGTTAAGAAGAGCCCAATTAATGATATGATCACCAATGATGCATGGAGTGGTAGGTGAACCGGGGTCCTTAAACTTTGGAAGAGTGTTATGCTACAAAATTGAGCTTACTTGCTTGGTTAAGACCACTTTTCTAGGTGCTTGGCTTCTATTCTTCCTCTTTTGGGTGCACAAGTCTTTCAAGAATTTGGCATAAGTTGAAATTTGCTTGATTGCATTCAAAAGTAGAAGATTGACTTTCACTTGCCTAAACACTTCTATGATTTCATTTACTTTGGCCTTTTGCTTGTCATTTGAAATGGATCCTTTTAAGGCATCCGAAAATGGAGCTTTTGGTTCAAAAACCTTTTCAAAAATTTTCTTTGAAGTCTCTTCAGCACAAGAAGTTTTGAAATCATTTTGTAAATCTTTCTTTTCAAAATCACTTTTTAAATCACTTTTCAACACATTCTCATTTGAAAAATCATGTATATGCAATGAAGGAGGAATAGGATGAGAAACGGGACGGGTGTCAACTTTTGGTTGCACCGGTTCATTCTCTTCATTGGACATACCCACTTGGTTGTCCACAATCTTCCCACTTCTCAAGGTAGTCACCGCATTGACATTCTCTATTGTGTGACTTTTCGGTGAGGAATGAGTCTCCACAACGCATTGTTGCTTTTGTGGGGCATTCAAAGGAATTTTCCCTTTCTCTCTTGCATTTAAAGTGCTAGCTATTTGCCCTACTTGGGTTTCTAGCTTTGCAATGGATTGAGAGTGAGAATGAAGTAATTGTGTGTTTGCCTCTAAAGTGCCCAAAGCGGTCAAAACTTTTTCTTCAAAAGCGGGACTTCTAATATTTCCTTAGGAATATGATTGATTAGGAAAATGAGAATTAGAGAATTGGTTTCCTTGTGATTGGTATGATGATCTAAAACCTTGGGAACCTTGGCTTTTGTAACAACCCTCTCCACCACATGGTATGATATTATCTGCTTTGGGCCTGAGCCCTCACGGTTTTGCTCTTGGGTTTCACCCCAAAAGGCCTCATACCAATTGGAGTGACACACTTACATATAAACACTTCACCTTTCCTCTACCCAGGCGATGTGGGACTGTGCACCCATAGCTCGCCAGTGTGGTAGCCTGACAGTGTCTCTTGCACTCGCCCACGGCACACTCGCCCACAAGGTCATCACAATCCACCCCCCTTGGAGGCCCGACGTCCCTGTCGGCACACTTTCGGCTGGGTCAGGCTCTGATACCATTTGTAATGACTCACTCCACCATATGGTATGATATTGTCCGCTTTGGGCCTAAGCCCGAACGGTTTTGCTCTTGGGCTTCACCCCAAAAAGCCTCATACCAATTGGAGATGATGCACTTACATATAAGCACTTCACCTTTCATCTACCCAGGCGATGTGGGACATGTGCACCCATAGCTCGCCAGTGTGGTAGCCTGACAGTGTCTCTTGCACCCGCCCATGGCACACCCGCCCACAAGGTCATCACAATCCACCCCCTTTGGAGGCCCGACGTCCCCGTCGGCACACTTCCGGCTGGGTCAGACTCTGATACCATTTGTAACGACCCACTCCACCACATGGTATGATATTATCCGCTTTAGGCTTGAGCCTGCACGGTTTTGATATCCTCGGGTAATCGGGGGTGGGACTGGCCAACCCGCATCCGGAAATCCGGGGGTATCACAGTTGGTATCAGAGCACTCCAGGTTCTAGTGTCCTTAGGAGTGTTTTTCGTTATAGGACTTCCGCGTTGCGTCTCTTAAAACTTAGAGCCATATTAGGATACATTGTACTCTCTTTACGGTTCGTTAGGAGGAGTTGATGTCAATTGAAATCTGTAGATACAGAGTGGTTGACACTAGGAGGAGGATAGGGTTCAAGGCGAAAGCGAATCGGACCCAAAGGAATAAAGGAGTAGGTTGTCGAGTTCTTTGCCAGAAGTAGAACTTGGGATCGAAAGTTTAGTTCCAAGGTTGGCATTACTTAAAAAGTATACGCCATGAACGGATCTGGGTGTAGGTGTTAGGTCACCGAATATCGGGGCCAACATAACTTCGGATGATCTCAAAAAGGAGACAAATGAAGAGTAGGATTCTGAAGAGGATCCTAAGGGAGAAGATATCAACGTCTCCAAGAAAGGGGTTATTGAAGCTTGAAGATGAAGGATCGCACGAGGGTGCTCTCGTTCACCAGCAATACAGTGCATGATACTAGTAGAGGTGGTGTGAACCAATCTATATATGGATGAATTTTCATGTCGCCTCTCAGAGAGTCAATTGAAAAGTACCCTTTAGGAGTTTGGGAATCGGATGGAGTTCTTACCAGAACAAAGATGTGATTTTATATCACATTCCGGAGAGTATGGGGATTAGGTTGTGACATTCTAAGTTGGTTTGTAAAGCCACGATAGACGGTTTACATTCCGCATATTAGGAGGATGAGGGTTAAGCTTTTGGATATTTGTTTAAGCAAACGATTGTGCAGTTAAACAACGGTTAATGGAGAAGTTTCGAGGTTGGATAATTACCAACGAAACTATGGTATGAACTTTTGAGAACTTGAGTTCAAAGGAGGTTTTCTTCTCTGGAATGGAGGATGTTCTAATTGGGAATGATATTTTGGTTGTTTTGTTGCATTGTGTGTATCTATGTGTTTGATTTTGTTATTCTGTGTTGCATTTTGATATTATGTGTTTCATTTTGTTGTTACGTGTTTCATTTTTGTTAATTTGTCCGGATTGGGAGTATGGAGTGGTTGGGGACACAAGTACGTGATCAACCAACTATTATGTTGATGACATGGATAATAGCACTATGTACGCTAGGATTTGTGACAGTATGGTCATAGGATTGGGTAGAAATACAAACTTCTAGCCAATCTAATGGATCTGGGTATGCATCAATATGGTATGTTAGTTAGGATGGGATAGTTAAACTATCAAAATGAGTCAAATAATCAAAAAGGATTAGTTTGATATGCTCAATGCTAGGTGGAAATTTTTTTTTTTAGGGTTATCTTTCGCAACAATTAATTGTTGCTCCGACATTGATGACTAAATGGAGGATGCGAAAGGTTTCAAATTCAATTGAAACGAGACAAGGAGTTAACTTGACACTTACCATAATAGAGAAGTAGGGTGTGTTAAGGATAGGAAGGTGAGACTGAACACCTATATAAGGAAGCGGTGCACGGTGTGTGTGAAAAAGTCATAATGAGTTGACCTTCGATAAATGGAATTACCGGTTAATTTTATTATCGGTAAGTTTATCACTAACTGGTGATGCATAGATATAGTTTCTGGGTTAGCTTTTGATAATGCTTCGATGTAAGCAATGGGTGCATATGAAAGCTGGTGGTACCAGACCAGTTGGTACTTTCTATAGACAAACGGGAAGGAGGATATAAAAATTGAGATTCAGATCTCTTAGTTCTTTATTTATCCTGGTGGAAAACAAAACGTTTCACGGTGTGAAGCCGAGGTTTGGGGAATTGGCAAGCAGAGGGATGTAGTGATTTTGACATCATTTCTAATATGATCGAGATGGACCATTCGAGAATCCTAGACCCTTGTAGACATTTTCTATGTTCAACTGATAGACCCTTTTCACGGATTTGGATTCGGATTTGGTTAGGATGTTGGTTCATTTCTTTATTAAGTCAGCTAAATTCTGGTTTATTGCGAACTGGTGGGTCATCAGTTCATCTGAATAGAGGGGAATACAAGACGACTTAGATGCATCAAGTTGGTGATTCACACTTTGCATTAAGTTCTGTTTGGGGGAAAGGAATAGGGAGGTGGACGTTCTCAACAACCGATCTTATATTCATATCTTGCGACTCATTGTTGAGTTCGTAGTTGTAGTTTCGCCTGTATAATAATGACACAGGCTATTATTACGGAAATTAAGGAAGATAACTGCAAATATTAAGGTTGATCTTTGTGGAGGTGTTACTTTACTTAACTAGAGCTTAAGGTACTGACGGAGATTTAGTGGTTTCTGTTAGGGTTGTTGGAATGAATTGCGATTTAAAATCGGCACTTCTTCTTAATGTACTCGGATAATTATACGGTACAACAGGACTTCGACTGTCTGGTCATGTGAACCAGATGATGTAAGACATGTTCATTTGTCTATCTGGATTGGTTGTTTTAAATTCATACGTTTGATATGCATGCTCAGATTAGGTGAGATTTAGTTCTTTGTTAAGTTTAAAATCGGTATATGGTTCCAAAGGCATGGTTAAATTGTCGACATGGTTGATTTGTCGAGTATAATAAATATACTTAAGGCGGCATGGGTGATTTGCCACAAACATGGTTGATTTGCAACGATTTAACACAATATACGAAAAAAGGGGCATAGTTTATTTGTCAAAGTATAAATAATTATACATAAGGAGGCATGGGATAGTTGCCAAGGTATGACTCAATCTATTCGTACTGATAGAGCAGAGTCCATACGAGAACGGAAATGAATTTTTAAAAAGAAATAATTCAGAGTTTCGTGAATTCCGAGGACGGAATTCCGTTTGTTAGGGGAGAAGAATGTAATACCCCTAGTTTTGAAAGGGATATAATCGGAATTTAATTATTTATTTTATTGTTTTCAGTATTTATTTTACTATTTTTAAGTGCTTCTTGTGGCTATGTGTGGAATTTGAATGACGTGTTGTTTGAATTGATTTGTGGATTTAATTTAATTATATGCTTAATTTTTATTTAATTTTTTTTGGTATTTTTAATTAGATTAAATGTGTATTTTATTTTCTGGTTTAAAATGATGGGCTTGGACAGTAGCGATGTACCAACCGGTTGGGTCTCATGGACTACTCGAATAGGAGAGTAACAGGTACTGTTAATATCCATGGATGATTATACATATATTTTTTTTGGTATATGTGTATATAGGGTAAATCAAATTAATAGGATTTTAGGGTTGTATATAACCATGAAATCTGTAGCCGATTTATATATTATTTATTTTATATTTTGTTTTATTTTCTTTTGTTTTTAGTTTCCTCCTAGAATTAAAATTAGGTTTTCCAATACACCTATAAATATATTGTGTTACGGCTGGTTAGGGTTGAAAAACAAAACACAGACCCTATTCACGTTCTGGGATATTAGGAGGAAACAGAGAGAGGTTTTTGAGAGAAACAGAACAAGTTGTGAGGTTTTCCGGCTGGGGCTTCAAGGGCCGACCTAGGAGAAGGGAAGAGCAGAAGTAAGGGGAGGCTAGACAGTAACTCAGTATTGCCGGAACAGTAGACACGATGCCGGAATTTCATAACTGAAATCACAAGCAAGTTCTTTCCTTTCTCTCTCCCATTGCCTGTGTTCTGTGCATCCCTAGACAGTCTCTAGGGTTTAATTAATCAGTAACTGGGATTTACATGTTTACAATATGCTATATTGATGATCTGTAAATGTTGAATTAAATTCTATTACAGTTAGTGCATGTTTAGTTCAGTTCGTTTCTTTAAGCATGCTAAATTGTTATTGTTATTGGTTACTGTAATTGCTTCTAATCACTGTAAACAAACCATGGGGATGATACTGGGATTAGATAAGACTCCTAAGTTCAGTATAGAAGAAGAACAGAAGAGGTGGAAGCAGTCGGAGACGAGGCTGAAGGGCGTAGAAGTTGTAGAAGTGCAAACGGCTCTCAAAGGAGTGAGAGCCGGCTCTCCAAAGGAGAGAGCCAGCTCTAGGGCAAGGAGAGCTGGCTCCCCTTGTGGGAGAGCCGGCTCTAGGCTAGGGAGAGCCAGCTCCCTCTTGTGGGGAGCCGGCTCCATGCAAAAAAATGTACTTATAGGTGCAGTTCTGAGGTTTTTTTGAATTTTTGGGGCTGTGGGGCAAATCTGGAATTGTAATTGGGCCTTCTATATAATTTTAAATAACATGTTTAAGTCCCAGGATGGTTAGTTTATTCAATTAAGCTAAATTGACATCATGAAATTTAAATCGCTTAATTGTATGTTGTCCATGGAAGTGAAGGATTTAACTGTAGGTTGCTGTTCTAGCAAGTATTACGGGTTGGTATGATTATACTCTAAATGTAATTTAGTATAATATACTTTGTTGGTTCTCTGAATTGTAATATATCAGTCCCTGAATTTTTGGATGATTTAATCACTGATTGTAAACGGATAGGGAATATTTAACTGCCTATTGTGATGTTAGCAAGTTAAAAGGATTTGTATAGTTGTTTCTTATATATAACAAATATAATTGAATATGATATGCTCTGTGGGTTTCCGGAATGATATTAAATCATTCTTTGTCATAATTGACACTTTACTAATTGCTAATGTTGTCAACTGCCGAACTGTGTTTTAAGTTAGTTGAAATTTAAGTTAAATAAATTAAGTTATCAACTTTATAGATGGATTCTGGATTTTAACTAGATGAACTATTAAACTTTGTCTCGTTAATTACATGGACGGATTTTGGATTTTAACTTGACGAATTAGTAAACTTTGTCTTGTTTAATTATATGGATGGATTCTAGATTTTAACTAGATGAAACATTAAACTTTGTCTCGTTAATTACATGGACGGCTTCTGGATTTTAACTTGACAAATTAGTAAACTTTGTCTCGTTTAATGACATGGATGGATTTTGGATTTTTAGTTGATGACTTGTTTAAACTCTGTGTTTATCAACTATATAGAAACTGTGAACTTTATTTGATGTACTACTTATGATGTTGCATCATTTACGGATCATATTCATGGCATGTACCGGTATGGGACGGTGACATACGGAGGGACGGATTAGATCAAAACACTAATTCCAACCCATTCATACATACAGAATGGATTAACTAAAACAGTTAAATCCTACATGGTTCCATGTCCTGTCAACTAAAACAGTTGAACGACATACTGGATGGTTGTTTATATTTCTGCGTTAGGATGGATAGGGTTTTAACTAAAACGTTTAAATCCTGATTATATGTTGTGTCTTGACCAATGAACTATTGACCGACACAACATTGTATTTGGAAGGAACTTATATATATAATTGGAGTAGGGATTTAATTAAAACATTTAAATCCTAATTTTATGTCGTGTCATGGCAACGAATCAGTTGAGCGGCACTACATTGGTTTGGATGGGAATTTATATATATAAATTATGGTACTGCGATTTGAGCTTGAGTCTTATAGTCGACGGTTAGGGTGCGTATATGCAGTAAGATGCGTAGCTAGCTATGTTGGTTGAGGTATACCCTGTTAGGCTTAGGTAGTCATGCCCACTCAGGTGCGTATTGCATGTTACCTTCTATTCAGGTTGAGACCCTCAGCATAGTTAGTGAGAGTCCTGTAGTGTGGATATATATTTATCTATTACGGACTATATAGATATGTTTGAGACGTCTAGGATGTATCTGCGTATCAGGTCTCTGTTTGGATTGTAGTTAGGATAGAACTTGTTTGTGGGCCTGACCCACTATTATTTTTCAGGTAACGGACGGTTCCAGGTCTTAGAGCTTGTTCGTGCTGAGCAGAGATGTCTTCTCATTCTTCTGACGACGTAGGCGTTTCTTGTATGGTTTAGCATTGGATTCTTTTTCGGTGGTTCATTTCTCAGTGATGATTTTTATTAGGGGTCCACCAGAGGGATTCCCGAGTTGTATTAGAAATGGAGAATTTGGTTGTATCAGAATAATTCTTTATTAATTTAATTTTATTCTGAGGTTTCAGTATTTGGTTTATCATTCTAGTTTCTTCTCAGCAAATTTTTATTTATTCCTGTTTCCTTAATTGTATTCTGTGTTCGATTATTGCTAATTTGTTTTGATATCCTCGGGTAGTCGGGCGTGGGCCTGGCCAACCCGCATCCGGAAATCCGGGGGTATCACAGCTTTGCATTGGAGGTGGAATGTACTTTCCTTGAAAACCGCCTTGGGGAGGGTTTGAGCCTTCCCCTTGGTTTTTCCAAGAGAAATTCGGATGATTCCTCCAACTAGGATTGTAGTGATTGCCACAAGGATTGTTCCCTTGATTCATAAATGTTGCATTTACTTGTTCATGATGCTCACTTTGCACATGTCCATAGGGACAGTTGGAAGTAGAATGTAAAACACTTGAACAAGTCATACATGTCTCATTAGATGCATGATGAGAATGGTTAGGGAAGGAAGATAATTGATTTGCCCAGTTTTGGTTGATCAAGAATTGATCAAACCTTTGAGATAATTATTTCATCTCGGCGGCAATTTCATTGGAGTGGTCGACTTTATGTAAGCCAACATTCTTCCTACCACTAGAATTTCTACCATTCTTTGAAGATAAAGTACGATGCAAAGAATTTTCACTCATGCTCTCATAAAGATGCTACACGTCATCCTCATGTCTATCAATGTAAGAGCCACCCATGGAAGCATCAACCATGCCCTTGTAATTATCCGATAAGCTCTTAAAGAAATATTGAACTAATTGCCATTTGGGCATGTCATGATGTGTACACTTCCTAAGCAATTCATTCCCATACCTCATGAAATGTTTCCCCATCCCCATGTGAAAATTCTTGAATTGAGGTTCTCATGGCATTGTTCTTAGAAACTGGATAGTACTTCTTCAAGAACTCTTGTTGCATTTCTGCCCAAGAAGTTATTGAAAAAGGCCTAAGATTGTTAAACCAATATTTTGCCTTGTCTTTGAGGGTGAATGGAAAAGGTTTAAGCCCTAAGACCTCTTCCGACATGTTCGTGTATTTCACTGTGGAACATACTTTAAGAAACTCATCCAAAATGCTTGTAAGGTTCTTCACTTGGAAGTCCATGATAGTTAGGAAGCATTTGAATGGTTTGTGGTTTGATCTCATAGTGGTGTGCTCTAAATGGTGGCAATTTAATGCATGTGGGTGCATTATATTCATTAAGCACATAGTGATCTCTTAAAGCAAGGGGAGGATTAGCAATTGGAGGTGTAACATGGGCACCTTGATTGCCTTGAATGATGGGAGGTGGTGGAGCATAGATTGGCCTTGGCATTCCCAATGGGACTTGGCCTTATTGTTGTGATGGATGAAGGAATGGCCTTGGCATGCCTAATGGAACTTACATGTTATCATGATGCACATTGGGGTGGATGATGCCTTGTTGGTCTATGTGACCAAGGTCCTCCACGTAGTCTTCATTATGTCCTTCCATTGATGAAATGGATTGATTAGAACTTCCTCTTCCCCTAAGGTTTCGAACAATGGATTCAAGATGAAAATTTAAAGGGACAAGAGTGGGTCTCAATGATCTACGACCATGCATGCATAATGCAACACAACAAGCAATAATGACAAACACTTCACCTTCACAACAAGTCAATAATCAACAAACTTCCTCCACATACAATGTTCCCATACTCCCATGCTTTAACAACAATATGCAAGAAAAGTAAATTGCCTCCACGCGGGCTCACGATTTATCTAAGAATTGAAATACAAGCCTCCACACGGGCCGACGATTTAACTAAGGGTTGAGTAAGGAAAAGCTCACAAAGGTCCTTTAGCACTTCAACTCCAAAATTTGTTTTTAGCTTTACAAATTTTTTATGATTTTAGCTTTTTCTTTCTTTTGCTTAGCTCCTTTGCTTGAATGCTCCTTTGCTTGCTTCCTAGCTCAATACTCCTAGTCAAACAAGAACAAACACAATAAGTAACAAAAATTGAAAACAAAGTAAAGACACGATCAAAGGAGTACTAATTCTTAATTGATTCCACAAATACGACGTTGCCTTTAATCAATCCCCGACAACGGCGCCAAAAACTTGGTGTGTTATCGCACCCAAACCAAGTTTGTGCACCAAAACATGGTGGTGTAGAGCTATGAAAAATGTGGTCAAGTTTTACATTTAGAAATTGCCACTACTACTTTTCACTAAAAATATAGTTAGGGCAAGTAGGGATCGTCCCAAGGGATTATGGGTCGTGCTAGGTTGGGGAATCAAAATTAGGGTTAGTAGGTCGAGTGATCAAAATAGTGGTTGGTTGTTGAATTACACTAAAATGCAATTTAAACTAAAGTAAACAATAATGCAATAAAGAGAATAAAAGAGAGAGAGAGATCTTGGGATTTAGAGATTACCTTTAAGCATAATTTTTCTACACCTTTAATGAATGATTAATGAGGGAGAAAAAAAAAAACATGTATTGCAACAAAGTGTGTGTGAGTGGTTGTTTCAACAAGCATGAATGACAAATTAAGCATATATTGTCTAAGTAACATGGTGGATAGCACAACATATCAAATTAAGCCATTAATCTTTTCTTTAAGGTCAAAACCAAACACATTACAAGGTTAGAGATATATGTTACTTGCTGATCGGTTGATCAACTATACATCAACCTTCGCAATAGCACGAATCATTGTAAAATAGGGCTATTGGTCGGGTAAGTCGAACCACTGGGACTGCGCTAGTCTTAAGGCAACCTAAGTATCTAGAGTTATTTAAGAATGATAAGGTGTAATAAGGAGTTGTTGATTGGTTTGTCACTAAGCTAGTAATTGAAGTGTGCATAAAATAAGAATGCTAGTAAATGTAAAGGAAGGAGATCTAGGTAGAGAGGGCTAGGGAAGTGAATCCACTACCTATCCATAAGCATGTTAATACATGATTTACTTGGGGAATAATATATACACATAACCATGAAATGCAACAACATAAAATTGCTACATTACCTTCAAGAATTTTTATGAAATCAATTGGCAAGAATAACTTATCAAAGTATTGCATGTTTTGGTTACCTAAACTAGGTTGCAACCTTAGACATACTCACTAAGCATAGAGTTATCAAGCCCTTAATCACATAGTAGAAGCACATGACATTAGGAATCAAGAATAATCTATCAAAAGAGAACCCTAAGCTATAGACTATCAAATTTCCCAAGCATCATGTCAATAAAAACATTTCCATAAACTCATCTTCATTGTCACTATGAAAATGGAAGCAAAATAATCATAAGAGGAAACAATCTTAAGACAAGATCTTAAACTCAAAATGATCATTAATAGACATTGAAGCTCTTCACATCAAATAAAGCTCTAGTTCATGGAAAGGTCATATATATACATTACATCCCCAAATGTAAATAAAAAATAAGACATGCTTACAAGAAGGAGTTTCATCACCTCCCTAGAAGGGAGTTAGTTACCCATTGCCAAGCTAGAAGAAGGAAGAAGCTCCATCTCCATGGCCATTTTCGTGCAACCTCCTTGGAGCTTCAAGAACACCTTTCTTGCTCTCTTTTCTCTCCTCTAATCTTGTAGAAATGTAGGATTATGAAATGTGTGGCTCTTATCCCTCTTATCTACCACTAAACTAGGCTCTCTCTCTCCTCCAAAAACATCCCCAACCACCTCATTAATAGGGAAATCCAAAGTTGGAAATTTTAGAGCACAAGTGGGCTGTCTCGTGGAGCAAACTGCCCAAATTTTGAGTGCTCGAAATAGGGCCTCGAGCACTCGAATTTAGTGTAAAAAGCTCCATGCTTCACTTGCTCCGCCCAGACCTACTTTGATGAAATGGCCATAACTTTGCGCTCTGAACTCCGAATAACGAACCGTTTAAAGATTTGGAGAGATGATTTATAGCTTTAAAACTTCATGTTTTGATGAAGACCCAAATCTCAAGTCTGGTTGGTCGAAAATGGGGAGAAAGGCAGTACTTCAGTGCTGCCAGGCAGTTCTGCGCACCTCTGGTAACAAGGCCATAACTCTCTGCTCCAAGCTCCGAATGATGAACCGTTTGAAGATTTAGAAAGCTAATTCAGAGCTCTAAATCTTTCATGTTATGATGGAAGTCCAGTTCTTGAGCTTTCTCAGTCAAAATAGCGAGCAAAGTCCTGACTCCACTGCTGATCTCGTGAAGCAATCTGCCCTAATTTCGAGCACTCGAAATAAGGCCTCGAGCACTCCAAAATTGGCCAGAATGTCTTATGCTTGGTTTGCTCCGCCCGGACCTACTTTGGTAAAACGGCCATAACTTTGCTCTCTAAACTCCAAATGATGAACCGTTTGAAGATTTGGAAAGCTAATTCAGAGCTCTAAAAACTTTATGTTTTGGTGGAGATCCAATTCTCAAGGATGGTTGGTCGAAATTGAAGAGCAAGGCAGAAATTCATTGCTGCCAGGCAGTTCGGAGCACCTATGATATGAAGATCATAACTCTCTGCTCCGAACTCCGAATGACGAACTGCTTGAAGATTTGGAAAGCTGATTCAGAGCTCTAAATATGTCATATTATGATGGAAGTCCAGTTCTTAAGTTTGGTAGGTCAAAATGGTGAACAAAGTTTGGGCTTCACTGTTGCCAGAATTTCAGAATTGGCACCTTGATATTCAAAAACTCTACAAAACACCCTTCTTGCTCCTTTATTGCAATTGAACCTGAAAATGCACAAAAACATACAAATGAAAGTAATCTACATAATTAAACGAACGATGGACTTAACTAATGCAATTAAGGGCGCTTGAATATGCAATATTCGGCGCTTATCACTTGCTTTCATAAGTATGGAATATCAACAACAAGCATGGATTATCCTCTCATTTAACATCTAAACTACAGTTACACTACAATTAAGCTAATGACATGAAATTAAACTAATTAAACTAAGGGAGAGGTACAACTAACAACTATGTCAAAGGTGAGACTCAGGGAGTATCCTAAGCTATCTTAGAGCATTTCTAGTATAAATCACATCATTCATGCAATTTAACAACATAGGAGCATATAGTGTAGCGTAACAAGACATAGGTATTCAAAGTTATCAACTTGTAACCTAAAATGCGAAAACAACCAAAACAGTTTATTCCACCTATCATCTATGTTTCAAATGAGTATAAGGAATCATCCTAGGCTACATTGAACAATAAAAACAAAAATTATAATATCAATACAATTTTAACTAACATTAGAACTTTTGATAAGCGCTGAAAAGTACGCATTTAAACACCTTAAGCTTGAGTATTTGAGGACCTTATTCTATCTTATTTTTTCATTTTAGTCTAATTTCATATTTTTGCCAAGTTGGATCGATCGAAGAAAAGTTGGACCGATCGAACCCTGATTGATCACACCATACCTCTGATCGATCACACTTGTGGTTGGATTGATCAAACTGTTCACTGAAGTTATTAAAAAAATAGATCGAAAGCTCATTTGGAACTAACTCAGGCTATGCTTCAAAGAAGAGATCATAGGGTCGAGTTCTCATATTTTTGGGCTCCAAAAGCCTTGTATATATGAGAGATTAAACCATTTTTGTAGAGAGATTCTATATTGTAATTTCTATTTTGTTGTAGTTTTCCCTCTTTAGAAAGTTAGAAATTAGGATTAGAAGAAAAGAGGGAAGTGGAGGCATATCTCAAGAACACATCTCTAGATCCACATACTCTCTCTCTCTAGAGCTTCAAAGAAAAAGAAGAAGAAGAGGAAGAAGAAGATGGAGCCATGTTTAGAGCTTGCCCTTAAGGGTTTCATGACCACATCCACCTCTTCCATGATTGGCTAGATCTACACTTAAGCCCTAAGTTTTGTGTAATCTAAATCCTTGTATTTCTATTTTTGGGGATATATATATATATTGTTGTGATTAGTGGTTAGCCTTGTAATTGTTGATTCAATTCTTCCTAGTGATTCTCTATTTTAATTACATGTTGTCTTATGTGTGATTATTTGGGAATTAATCTCTACACTAGATTCTCTATGTTGGTTGTATGTCTATGTGTGATTAATTAAGGATTTAGTGATGGCTAAGCATGGGTTTTCATTGAATGGGTTTGTAAACTAATTTGATGGATTATGCTTACACTTGAAGGGTTGTTCTAAAATTTAATTCATGCTTGTAGGTAGGTATACAATCTTTGCTTGATTTGATACTCCACACTTATTATTGCAAATTCTATGATTCTCTAGATTGATGTGTGCTCTCATTAGACCAAATTGTTAACCAATTGATGGATTATGCCTTTGTCTTGATAAGTTGTTCTACACTTAGTTTACTTGTTGGTTAGGTAGACAATTCATTCTTGCATTAGATAGTTCACACTTTTACATACAAATTGTGTTTATGTTTGTGGCCACATCTAAATTGCAAGAATGTATTCCCCATTAATGGAAAACAAGTGGTTAATTACATGAGCTTAGTGGTGATTCCAACACCCTAAGACCTCTCTTCATATCTCTTAAATCCCTATCTCTCACTAGTTTACTTTAATTGCATTTTAATTTAATTATTTCCTAGAGTAATCAACCAACCCAACCCTCCTTTGTAATGAATTGATACATTAGAGTCGAAGCTAAATTCTAACACGTATAATCCTTGCGGATGATCCCTTCTCGTTATACTTCATTAGTTGTAGTAGTGATTTTTATAAATGTAAATTTGATTAGAAAGGCTTCCAAAACCACATTCATATTTTGACCTTACGAAGCAACCTCTCGCATTAAAAAGTCTGTTTTCTAAACACATAGGAAGGGGTTCGTCAAATTTTGGCGCCGTTGATTAACAGTTTTATTGGAATTAGACTAGACAATAGTGTTCACTTGATGTTTCTATTTTTATTTTATTTTCCATTGTATATTCATTTCTCATTCTTGATATTATTTGTCAATTAGGTACTTGACTACAAGAAAAGCAAACTTTGGAACTTGAAGTAATCATTGGAGCTTAAAACTAACATTAAAATTTGAAGTTGCTTAAGGACCTTCGTGAGCGATTCTTGGAACTCTTGTATTTTAATTATGCACTTCTTTGCATGCTTGTGATAGCCCTTGTTGAGGCTAATTTCATTACTTTAATTTTTTTCCAAACATTGGCCCGTGTGGAGGCTAATTTTTTCTTGCATTTGGATTTTAATTGTAAATGGAGGAATTGTTTGATCCAAGTTTGGGGGGAAATTACATTCCTTCACCTTATGCCCTTCCGTCATATTTTAATCCTTATGAGATTGAGTCCAATGTTCAACATGCATCATTTTATTGTGGACTTGATCACTCTTTTAATCCTCCTTTTGACTATTGCCCTCCCCCACCATTTTATGAAGAACCACCTCCATCACCTTATTCACCCGATTTTCAAGAAAAAAGTGTTAACTTTACTTGATGGGCTTAATTCACAAACTCAACTTATTTTTTCACATTCTCAACTTTTAGCCAAGCTTGAAGCTCAAGTTAAGCAAATTGCAAGTACTCTTTCTCGTCAAGAGGAGGAGGAGGAGGCAAATAAAAAAATGGCAAGAACTTCAATGTATATAGATGAGGATGATAAGAGTGAAGAGGAAAAAGTAGCAAGTAAGCTAATACCTAGTACTCTATCTTGTATAGAAGAGGAAGTGGCAAGTGAATTAATGGCTAATCCAATAGAACATAACATGATTAATGAGGACTTTCCTAGTTTTGATCATGATTTTATTCCGACCATTGCTACTTTAGAGAGTGAGTAGACGGTGACCACTATAAAGGTAGGAGAAGAGGAGGAGGAACTTGTTGAAGAAGGCCTTCCTTCTATTATCTCCAAAGACCCTCTTGAGATATGCCTTTTTGAAATGTATAAAAATTGTGGTTTTAACCTTGAAAGCTCCAAAAATGAAGTGAACTCTCTAATGGAATCCTTAGCTAACTTGTATGGTGAGGAGATGGTGATTTTTTAGGAAAAGAAAAAGGATGAAGAGAGTGTGTTTCCTATTGTGACGGCCCAAGGTTTTTCAACCCGGTGCGTCAGCGATGAACCGAAAGATAACCCGATAACGGATCCGAATTACGGAAGCAAAAGATGAAACGACATCCCTAGGGACACAACATGTTTCTAGGACACCAAAGAGACCCTTAATGAGATCATGGAACCCAAAGAAAACAAATGTGGAAATAAGATCTTAAAAATGGACAAAAGGAACCCAAGGGTAAAATGGTCATTTCCATCCTAAAAGTGAGTACTACCAAGCACACCGTTGGAAAGACAACGAAAAAATAATGAATTTAGACTCAAGAATCACTTGATTCGGAGTCCGAACGGCAAAGATATCAAATCTTAAAGTCGAAGGAAGAAAAACCCTATCCCGGTTCGAGCCAAAAACTGACACCCCTCCACTAAAACTTGAATAACTTGAGTTAGCAAAGGAATCTGAAACTCTAATTGGTACCATTGGAAATCTTATTTCGATGTGGTCAATTTAGACTCAAGAACGGACCAATTTGGAGTTAAAACGAGGAAGATAGGACAATATGAAGTTGGAGGTGCAGTGCTGAACCAAAACACAAAAACACTCTATGAACAGTACTTCGAGCGCTTGAACTTAGGACTTCGAGCGCTCAAACAATACCTACCCGAGGCCAAAACTTTCTGCCCAAACTTCGTGCACTCAAACTCCCATTTAGAGCGCTCGAACTCCTGTAGCTGCACTTGAAATGCGACCTTGAAATGCCATTTTGAGGACTTTCTGGGACTTTTTTGGAAAAAAGTTGTGAAGTAACCCCCCTTAAAATCATGTTTTCTGGTCAACCATGTCAAGACCAACATTTATTTTTCAAGTGAAATACCAAAAATGCCCTTGAGGTCTCATTTAGCAAAAATATGTAAATGAATGCTACTCTAAGTGTTCATTTCTTCAAGAATGGTGTTGTGTGCCAAAGTGAACATGCAAACATATGTAAAATGAGAAAATGCATGTGTTCCAATAACTCATGATCACATAACATGTCATATACAAAATACAACCTGTCAAACCTCGAATTCTCATCATTTCATAAGACAACTATGGGATTAAACTAGCATACATGTGATATAAATGTATATGGCACTTGGCCTCATGTTATGCTTACAAAATAGACATCTTCAAGTGTTCTTAGATATACATTACACATCAAGGAAGCCATTTTAGCTTTTACAATACCATACATCCATGGTATACAAAATTAACATCCAAAAAGGAAGGCATGCTAAACAAGTGCATGTCAATATACAAAAATGCTTCAAATAACTCAAAATCTTCTAAGGATGATGAGCATCCAAGAACATGATCTCTTTACCTAAAAAATAACCCAAACCACTAGGGTGAGTAATCAAGTTACTCGTAGGAGAAGCATATGCGTATACCCTAAAGTTTCAATATCATTGCAAGATTAATATAGACGAATACAAGGGAGCATTCCACTTAACGTCTATGTTCAAGGTGTTCTAAGGGATCATCTTAAGCTAACTTAAACATTTATTAGCAACACAATATCAAAATGGATGTACTTAGCAACATCAAACCGCATATAACAAAATTTACAAGTTACAAATAGCATTGATTGTCAACTTGGAAATGAATGTGAAATAAAAAAAAAAGTAAAATCCTTGGACACCTAAGCTCGGAATTCTGCCGAGACCTCAACGGTTATTCCGGGCATTAACCCGCAGGGAAGACCACCCTAAGTGTGCACTATCTCGATTGGGGAGAACTCATACCTCCCGCACTAGAGCCAAACTCTAGCCATGTTACTAGTAACCATGTCCCAAGAGAATCCAAAGTATATATATCAAGTTCAAAACTTATATATAGATAACAAGGCATATCAACCACCTTCCATGCACAAGTACTTTGAAACCATACAAACTATGTCTTAGGTTCCAAGTCTAGAATGACATAATAGATGACAAGTTCTTAACATGATATTATGCACAAAACAATATCATTAACTTATCAATTTAAGCATGCCTCAACAATAAACCATATATACTAAATGTTTGTATTTTAGCAAATAGCTTCTAAAACAACCATGATTATCAATAGTAATACACTAGAATGTAGGATTTCCATCACAATAGCATAGTAACTCAAATCATTAAGAATTCTATACAACTTCAACAATCCTACTCAAGATATATACACAACATACATGCTTGATCAATGAAATCCTAAGTCAATCATAGGATTTCCTATAGTATGCAATACTACAATTCTAAAAGCATGTATACAATATATATTAAACCCCAAAGGATTTCAAAACACTTAGAAAATAAACATACTACCACCCCTACCTCAATAGAGAATTGTATCTCTATAATCCTAGCAACCAAGCACTAAATGGAAAACAAGCTTAGGGTTAATGAAGAGGAGAATGAGAGGAAACTTTAACTAGTTAAGGTTCTTAGTCTAAGATGAATGGAAGGGCACCAAAATTGAAGAAGAAAGCTATTAACCAAGCTTTTCTCCAATGGTGGCTAGGTTAGATCTTTAAAGAACTAAGGAAAATGAAGAGTATAAGTGAAAAATGGTGAGTGGAAGGGCTAGAGATCCTCCACTCACTATGTGCTCTTACACTACCTCTCACACACACACAATGCAAGACTAGATCATGGCCTTACACTTGTCACTAATCCAATGCCTCTTCCAAGACTTAATCCTAAGCTTACACTTGTCAACAATCCAATGCCTCTTCCAAGACTTAATCCTAAGCTTACACTTGTCAACAATCCAATGCCTCTTCCAAGACTTAATCCTAAGCTTACACTTGTCAACAATCCAATGGTTACATGTGCACCAATCTAAGGCCAACACATGGATGAATCTCCACCCACCAAATGTCAAAAGATCATGGTGCCAAGTCTCTTTACCTAAATGCCAACAAATGGCTCCATGAGAGTGTGACACTTGTCACACTTTCCAAAAATTACAAAATGGTCCTTTTTCAAAATATCTTCTAAAATAAATTGCAAAAAGGTCCCTCAAACGAAAAATAATAATTTTGCATAATTACACTAAAATCTCAAAAGTTATGTATAATTACACTAAAGTAAGCATTCATGCCCTTTATGAAAAATAAAAGCAACTAGCATGCTTTTCAACAAAAGTGAAAATACTAATGTCATGAAAATCAAGTATCATGAATGCATGCAAAATCGGAATCAAATCCGAACACCCGAAGTGAGGTTAAGCGAGGAAAAACGATAAACGAGTAAAAGACGAAAAAAAAGAAAATCATCAAAAATGAAAAAGGAGGAAAAAGTCTGGGTCATTACACCTATTAACCCAATTGAGTCTTTAAAAGACTTTGCCTTGCCAAGTGCAAGGCCGGTCATCATTGATTTTGTTTTTAAGACCATGGATGAAAGTAACGAAATTATCTCTTTCATTTCTTTTCAAGTCATTCTTTTGGAGGATGATTTCATTGTTGTAAGTGAGGCATTAAGTGAGAAAATGGAAAAGAGGGTCAATAAGGATGTTTCATATCCGGTTTTTAATTCGTTCAACTAGTGAGTCGACCCAACGTTTTGTTAGAGACGTTAAACACTATTATTCGTAGAGTTTTCAACTCTATTCTTTTCCCATTTCTTTTTTTATCTTTCACTCCTTGCAGCGTTTAGATATGTTCCATTGAGCTTCATTAAAGATTTCATGCGTGTTAGGCATAAACACTTGTTTTGCACAGGGTTTTACCCTATTCCTCCCTCATTTTTTTTTTTTTTTTTTTGTTCTTATATACATTCTTCCATTCATTTTTCAATCTCTATTCTTATTACCATCATTGGGGCTTAGCATAGGATTTTATGCACTTTCAGCTCAAAATTAGCCATTTGGTGCTAGTTCGATCGATCACAAGTGTACCTTCGATCGATTAAACCGTTCTGCAGTCAATTCTCTGCAGATTTCAGGTCTCTGTCCAACGTGCGAACTTTCTGTTCGATCGTTCCAAGTGTACTTCGATCGATCCGATTGTCCCTGTGATCGATCTCAGTTCCATACTTTGAAAAAATTTCGAAGCTCTGCAAATTTCATGCCTCTGTCCTATCGTGCGAGCATAGAGATCGATCATGGTATGATTGATCCAAGTCAAGATCGATCACAACTTTGCTCCTTTGACTTTTTGACTTTTTCTTTTTTCTATTTTTCTTTTATTTTATTTTTCATTTTCTTTACTTTTGTCATTTTCTTTTATTTTATTTAGTTACTTTTGTGGTTAAAAAAAAAAAAATTATTTCTTTGCATTCTTTATTTTCTTGCATTTTTACTTCTTGCATTTTTATTTACAAATCTTTTATTTTTATTTGTGTACATGCATGTTATGTTTAAAAAAAAAAAAAAAACACCAAAAAAACAATTTTTCAAAGTAGCATTCCGTCTTACTAGAGACGTTAAACTTAGCACCCACATGACATATTGTGTCTTATCTCTTGTATCATACATGTTCATGTTCATTCTTATTTCTTATTTTTCTTACTTTTTGTTTCATTGTACATACTTTCATAGAAGAAAAAAAAAAAAAACATAAAAACTTTTTACCATTGTGCCCTTGTGTGTATTCATGCTTCCATGCTTGGTGTAAGGCTTGTTCTCTTATCTCTTACATCTTGTGCGATATTGCCTTAGAATGCTTGATTTACTTATCTTATCCCATTTGATATTTGATATGAGTTTGTTAGTGTGATTATTCAAATAGGTTATTGATTCTAAGTTTGGGGGTGCTCCTTTTTTCCCAATGGATCATTACTGGGCTTCATATCTTTGCCAACATGGTATACTCTTTCCATCTTTTCCATTGTTCTTATTGCACATTGAGGACAATGTGCGGTTTAAGTTTGGGGGTGAGGTGTCTTTGTTGCATTCTACTTAAAGTTAAGTTTTAAATGTATGATTGAGATTGGAGATCCACGTTAGCTATGATTTTGATCTTTTGGGGACTATATTGCTTAAAATTTAAAAATTGCTTGACTTAAGAGTCCAATACTCCTTGTATGCCTTGTGGATGCCATTTAGGAATAAATTTTTTGAAAGATTGATATCTTGCTTGCACTTGTGGTCTACATCATCCTAATTTTGTGATTGTTTTGAGATTCACTTTAGGATTCAACCATCATAGCCCCCTGGACCACCTCTCTATAGTTCCTCAAATCCTACACTGAAATTTGTGGCCTAATATTAAGATGTAACCCATCCTGATACTTCCTTGCCCTGAGCTCATCGGTAGATACCATCTCTGGTGCATAACGGGAAAGAGAAGTGAAGTGTGTCTCATACTCAATGACACTCATCATGCCCTGATAAAGACCTGTGAATTGCACTCTCATATCTTGCCTCATAGCCCTCAGAAAGAAGCGGTCGAAGAACAAAGTCCTGAACTCCTCCCAAGTCATTACTTCCACATTGTGAATATTGGTCATAGACCTCCACCAAATATTGGTATCTCCCATGAACATAGAGGTTGTCAAGGAGATTCTCAATTGATCTGTAGGCACTGCCATGTTATCGAGCTTGTGTACCATGAGTCAAACCATGCCTTTGAAGCAAGCGAATCCATACTTCCAACAAATTAGTAGATTTTAACCCTCTGTAACTTCATGAAGTAATCCAATGCCTCATTAGCAACTGGTGCCGGTGCTGGTGCCGGTACCGGTACCAAAATCTGCATCCTTATAATATGCTAACAAAACATCTGCTGAATAAACTCTGACATTCCCAGAGCCACTCCCTGTGCGATCTGTTCCTCATACGTTGAAGCTCGTGGTGGATTAGGACCCATGCCACGAACCGGAATCCTGGGCCTTCCCGGACCCCTCGTAAACTTGGTGTCATCAACTTACTTCTCAACGCCCTGACATGAAGACTCTCCACGCGTGACAACCATGATACTAAACGTATGCAAAAAAAGAAGTTAACAATAGCACAAACTATAATGACCGAATGCAACTCATACTATGAAAGCATGAAACATAAAGCAAGACAAGGTATGTAACATACGGTTATGCTAAAGTAGCAAAAGAAAGCTCTTTAAATAGTTAAGCATACGAACAAAGATGCTTTCTGAACACATAAGCATATAAGCACAGAGACATGTCATAATACCGTGCGTGTTAACAAGAACGCGTAAACATGTCATAATGCTAAAACATGTTATCAAAGGCATATAAATAAATCAAAGTACACCAACAAAAGCATGATATGCACCCAAACCCGTCGTCCTAAGGTTTTCGAACCTTGGAACTCTGATACCACCTGTGACAGCCCTAGTTTTTAGGCTAGTGCATCCTATGATAAACCGAACGTAGGTCCGATAATGAACCCATAATGCGGAAGTAAAAGGAAAAACAACGGTCTTTAGAGATACAACACACCTCCAAGGCACCAATATGACCCTCACTGAGGTCACAAAACCCAAAGAAAATAAATGCGGAAAACAATATTTCAAAAACGAACGAGTATGAGCCTAGTGGCAAAATGGTCATTTTATAGGGGAAATGGATGCTACCAAGCATACCATTAGAAGGACAACGAAAAATAAATGAAAATGGATTCAAGAATCACTTGATTAGGAGCCCGGACGGAAAAGATATGAATTTAAGATAAATGGCATTCTCCAATTTAGAGCTACCGTGACCCTATCTCACTGAAACTGTAATTACTCTTCCTATGGTTGGAGTTTTTGTGTCTTGTTGGTGCCATTAGAAATCTAACTTCAAGATCTTGAACTTAAACTCAAGAATGACCTGATTTGGATTTAAAATGAGTGAGATATGACCCTCTGAAGTTGGTAAATGAATGTTGTCCAAGAAAAATTGGAAGTTGAAGGCTCCAAGGAGGATCAGCCAACCGACAGCAAGGACCAGCCGACCGAAACCCCATTGTCAGCCAACCAAACCTCAATCTTCAGCCAACCGAAATGCTAGTTTTCCCAAAAAGGTTACTAGATCACTACAACAAATTTGGTCTTTGGCGACAAACGAATTTGTCACTAAAAGTTCATATTTTGTCGCGATAAGATTATCACGACAAAAAAAAATTTGTCACCGGTTTGTTGCTAGAAGCCAGTCACAATATATTTTTTGTGAAAAATGTTGATTTGTCGCTAGAGGTGAGATATATTGTGACAAAATATTTTTTGTCACAAAATGAATAAAAATTGCAACAAAATATTTGTCGTAAAATATTCAAAAATTATCACCTTAAAACCTCCAAACCTATGAAATTTATCGCTATTTATTACCATTTTGTGACGAGAGTAATTTTTGTCACTATATGTATAATCTTTTGTGACAAAAATTGTCGCTATAAACTATTTTATTGTGACAAAACTTTGTCACAAAATACATCATATGTTGTGACAAAAATATTGTCACTATAAGTTACTTTATTGTGACAAAAGTTTTTGTCACAATATATATAACATGTTGCGACAAAATTATTGTCAGTATAAGCTACTTTTATTGTGACAAAAATTTCATCACAATATATAGGGACATGTTGCGACAAAATTGTTGTCGATATAACTAATTTTATTGTGACAAAAAATTTCGTCACAATATATAGGGACATGTTGTGACAAAATTAGTTGTCGCTATAAGATATTTTATTGTGACAAAACTATTTGCCGCAATATATATATTATGTTGTGACAAATACATTGTCACTATAAGGTTAAATATTGTGACAATAAATATCGCAATATATATACCATGTAGCGACAATATTTTGTCACTATAAATGTTGTTTTATTGTGGCAAAAGATATATTTTGTTACAATATATCTATCATGTTGTGACAAATATGTTGTCACTATAAGAGTTAAATATTATGACAAAATAATACATCTGTCACTAATACAATAATATAATTTTGTTTTCACCTATTTGAAATTTGGAATCTGTAAATTAAAATATTAATAAACTAGACAATCTAAACCAAGATCCAAGCATATCACTCAAAATAAATATATTTGATAATCAAACATAGAAGATAAAACACATATTCCATTAAGAATTTAGATATTAAAATGTGCAAATTATCTAAAACGATAATTCAAGCACATATCAAAATTTTATGTTATAAATCCAATATTAATCAATGCTAATCGCATAGACATATCAAAATCTCAAAAGAAATTTGAATCCAAAAGGGGAGCTATATTGCAATCAATGTGAAACCTGCAAAAAAATAAATAAATAAATAAATAAGAATAAGAATGAATGAGATTAGAATTTGAAGACTGAAATAAAATTTTAAAGATTATTTTAGAGAACTTGATATCCTGGTGAGAATACACTACAAGAAAATAGAATTTTTACAACCTGTAATTAATGAGATGCATAAAAAGTAAGCTTTGTTAAGTACTAATTTAAGCCTCATGTTTTGAGGAAGTCACTTAATTGCCTATTCAATTTTTTTAGAAAAATAAACACCTACATTTTAATTATAACGACCTATTTGTTGCATTGTCAATGTTGAGCCAAAATTGAATTTAAATTAACATCATTCCCTTCCTATGCCTTGTGGAAAAACAAATTCCTGCACCGTAAGCCCACTAACTCAATGTCAGCACTCACTATTACAATCAGCTACTATGTACAAATTCAACAACTCTAATTTCTTCTAGAAACCATCTCTAAGACCATAAAAATTCCAAATCATTCATGCACTGACAGAAAGCTTAGTGAGGTTCACATTGGAAAACAATCAGGCGTTCCACTATTTTTCCATTCAACCATTGGGTGATCATTTCTTTGAATCAGGAATATACTCTATGAATTTCCTTCCATTATTTATGGATGTTGAAACAATTAGTTGGATGAAGACAATATCTTTATGAGTTTTTAGCCTTATTATTCCCTATAGCATTTTTTTTTTCTTTGAAGATTTTTTTTTTTTTTTTTTCATATGCTTATAACAACATTCTGATGATATGTTCATGTTTACTACTTTGTTCGAGTTGAATGCCCATATTCATAATTCTTTATTGGTTTGGTTTTCATCTTTCAACTTGTCTCTTTTTTCTTAACAATTAGTATTCTCTAAAATTATATGTTTTTCTAACTCTTTAAAGATGAACTCTGTGCGTTAAACAAATATTGGAATTTTATATTATAAAAAAAAATGAACTAGACAAATCTAATATTTGGTCTAAACGAATGACCACAATTGCTATATTATGGCTGCTTAGCTGATTGGTGTTGTCATCAAATCATGTAAAGTAGGTAAAAAACAATTTAACTATTTCCGATGCATTTAAATAAATTCAAAACATATAGTCTCAAAGACTCCAACTGATGTACTTGTGATAGTGAGTCTTATCCTTGAGACATGTACTCAAATTATACCTATAAAATACACTAAATCCACTATTGTTTGAGAGAATCTATAGTAGTTCAAATAATTCTAAAACCTTCTGTGAAGTCTAGAAATTGCAAAAGAGATTTGGGAGAATCTAGAAATTGGCTAAAATTGTTTTCATGAATATCTACAAAATAGGTCATTCTTTTATACCCATTTACTTATTTTTTTGCTTTGATGTGCATCTCTTTTTTTTTTCTTTTTTATTTGTTTATTTCTTTTGGAATTCTTTTGATCTTTTTTTGATTGGGTGTTTTCTGGTTTTCATTCAACACACTGTTGTAACTTGGCTTTCAATGGAACTTTGGGAGATGTATTCTAATATTTTTCTAAGCATAATTCTATCATGATTGACCCAAAACCTATATGTACATGCTTTTCATTATTGAAATTAAGTTTTGCATAATTGGAAGAAAATTAAGCTTTTTGAGAGCTAAGTGTTTTGTTTAAGCCCTAAGTTATTCTTTGCACACTTGAGTTATAGATTATGTGACATTGATCATATGTTGGATTCATCAGTCAACAAATAAAAAGACATCATCCAAAGTTTAATAGTAAGTTTGTTTGGACAACCACATAGAAAAGTGGATCATCATAAGGTGATTACATTGGTATGAATCAATGTGGTATCGTTGGTAATTCTGAAGGCAGTGGACATGGAGAGAACTAGGTGTCAGAGGTAAATAAATGGCAAGTGATTTAAAATATACTGGAGTTAAAAGCTTGAAGCATTTCGAAAGTGAGTGGAACTCATTATACTCTTTTCCAGAGATAATGGATATTTTTTCCTTGAGACAGTGAAGTCACCATGCCTTCTTCCAATCTAGTTTTCCATATTAAAAACTATGGTGTCTCCGTCTATACATTTCATTGCACTTTTTAATTTTCTTGCGTGTGTGTTTATTAATTAACAAACAATAACTTAGATTTTTTAAAACAAGTAATTGAGAAAAATGAACCTGTTCTCCCCCACTCTCGGTCGATTTACATAGAACCAATATCAACTTACTGTCAAATATGCACCTCAAAATGCTTCAAAAATGAAGTATCATATCATGATGTGGTTTTCTGAAATGAATGATCAAATATGCACCTTAAATCCACCAAAGTTATCATAAAGAGCTATTCTATCAGTTACAAGTGACTATTAGAAAATTTAATTTCACTCTTGTTACCATAAAGTACGAATGGAGAGAATGGAAAGAGTAGTTTCATGAAAACATCAACTTACTGCACGAATATTTACACGAAGGGACGCTGCAGGCCAGAACGTAATATACTCAGGCAGGCAACATATTATGGTTGATCAACTTCCAGAGTTTTCCCTATAACAGAACAAAGGGATCAAGCAAATTGTTCATGTTATCTAGAAATCTCAAATAAACTTGCATCTCTTGCATAAAATGTGATAGAGATCACATGTAACATACTGGAACTTACATGAAATAATTGAAGGGAAAAAAGGCAAACATTGGATTTTTTAAGTGAGGAACACAAAAACAAGTTAAAAACTGACAGTCTCCTTCTCTGCATCATCTCAACATAAAAAAACTCACAAAAAAAAAAAAAAATTTGGATAAATAGCAGCTGTTTATTTGGAGGAAAGGATCATATAAATTTGTTTACGGAAGTGAAGAGCTAATTCACTAATTATTCTCCTCTGACAATGGTAGGAGTAAATATGACATGCTAACACTGCCAACCATATCCTCCATATTTTGTAGTGTTTGGTAATGTTAACATTCCTTTGGCTACTTAGGTTATGAATTTGCAGTCCAATCAGGGCATTATGCCTCGTGACTATCAATCATTAAATTCTCATATACAAATTCCTATAACATAGTAATTTGAGTGCACCCCGTACGCATGATGAAGCATTGACATAAGTCATAAATGAAAAAAAATACTCCCTATATAATATGATACAATAATATAAAACATCTCATATTCAGCACTGAACCCTAAATTAAGAAGTCCATTAAGCAAGAAACTGGTGAAGCAAAGGAATAGTCATTACCTAAATCCTTAAACTGCAACTGAGACAATATAACAGCAGGTATATAAGCCTCTAGCGGATCAAGCTTTTTTCTAGTGAATACATTTAAAGAAGGATTAGGAATAGTACAAAAAATCATCATAAAGCAGGGATTAGAAACAGTACAAATCATCATAAAGCACACCATAGTTTCCAATGAGCATTATGAGCCTGAGGCTGAGGACTCGAGTAAAACCCCAAGCCCCATCTAAACATCAGGATATGTTACTTGTTGCTTATGCATAAGTTTCAGTACAAACAGAAAGATACATTTTTCACATTACGAAAAACATAAAAATACAGAAAATAAACTACTGTATTTCTGAAAATAGACAATCAGCATACCATTCTTCTGTCGTACCAACCATCCAAAACAAAATTGTTGAACCAAAAATTGTCACAATCCATAATTGTCATAACTAAAGATTATATATATTTTATCAAGTGCCACAATGTAACAACACATATATTAAGAAGCAAATATTAGACACTCACAAAAAGGGAGAAGGCTCAACAAAGAGAGCGATACACCGAGGCTTCGAATTAATTTCCGATTCAAGCAAAGAAGGATATATATATATATATATATATATATATATATATATATATATATTACGTGAATGCAAATAAAAGCGAAACCCAATCAATAATGAAATGAAAAAAAAAAAACCCAACCCAAATCCAGTCACAACCAAAGCAAATTCAGCCAATAAAATAGACAATAAACCAGAGAAAAAAAATATGCATGTGTTAGCCCTAAAAATGTTTAAGAAATAGGGATTGAAGAAAACCCTTAAAATGTTTGAGAAAGAGGGATTGCAGATTACCTGAAGAATGAAGGTAAATCTGGATCCTCAAGTTTAGAGAGTCGAAATTGGTTGAGATCGCTCCACTCTCCGACTTCAAGCCTAGATGGGGTAAATGATCTTGCCTCCTTAACAGAAATAATGGAAGAAAGAAAAGGATTAGGTCATTTTTGGAGACCAAGTATGGGTAAGATTCAATCGTTGGGGTAGGGATTCTACTTTCGGCTAGAAGCTTCGATGTAGCTCACCAATTCTACATGCTTGATGTCGTCTTCTTCCTCATGATCATGTACCGTCTAATTTCTTTGGGGACAGATTGGGCAGTACAGCTTGATGTTCCTCTTCTTCCTCAGAGCTAGGTGTTGTGGGAATGAAGAGGTAGTGAGTGTATTTTGTGTGTGCGCGCGCGTGTACATGTGGGCTAGCTTTTGTCTGACTAATGGAGCTTCGCGCGGGAGTGAAAAATAAATGGGCGGGATTTTTAATTTCTTTTTTATTTTCATATTCACAGGAGGAAAATACTCCCTTAATACCAAAGGACCTTTGGCCCAATGGTATAACCTTCCCATATTTAAAGAAAAAGAAGGGGTTCAAGCTACGGGGTGGGCAAAAAGGTATGTGTGTGTTTACTTTACCATTAAAAAAAAAAAAAAAAAAAAAGTTCCCTTAAAAATATATTTATTAACGAGTGGCTAATCTTTAAACTTCCTTGAAAATAGTTTTTTACGAGAATTTTATTAACATTAAACCCACTTTTCTTGTAGTGAAAGAACGTTTGAAAAGTTTAATTATTAGTTATTACTCATAAATGTATTTATAGAGACCGTAACGTTTAAATTTTTTAATTATTAATTATATAATGTATTTAATTAATATATAATTTATGTTTTAACTTTGGCCATTATGCGAAAAATAAGAAAAACAAAATTCAAAATTTATCTAAAGTAAAAAATAATTTTTTTAGTTTAGGACATTAAATTCCATGACACAAATAGTTTTGTTTTTTAAATAATGATTTTTCAACAATGCTTTGTTCAATGAGAAAGAAAAAAATTGGCATATATAGTTCACTTGAACAACTTGCGATCAGTGATAGAAAAGAAGTTGCAGAGACTAGAGACAATCTGATATAGTGATATGCGGCGTATGCTGATATGGGTTTTGAACTTTTGATTCTTGCAGTTGCAAAGACCAGCGAGAGATATAAAGAAAGATATACATGTTTGGTTTATAACTTTGAAAACAATTCTCAAGAATTCAGAAAACAGAAAACTGTTTTTAGAGAACTATAAAAGCAATTATTTGAAAACAAGTATTTTATAACTGAGTTTTCAAAAAACGGTTCTCAGAATACGTAACCGAGCAGAATTTTTTGTACAATTTTCTGTTTTAAATTTTCTGAAGTAGAATTTTTTGTATAATTTTCTGTTTTCAATTTTCTGAAAACAGAAAACTGTTCTCAGAGTTACAAACCAAGCAGACCCATAGAGCTTGCTTAGTTTGTAATTCTAAAAACAGTTCTCAATAATTTAGAGAACAATTAAAGACAGTTCTCTCAAGGAAATGTTTATTTATTTATTTATTATTTATTTATTTATTTATTTTACTTTTAGGATATTCCTAAAAACAAATCCAATTAGGGGTGTATACGTTTCGGTTTGGACCGTTTTGAGAGTTTTTTGGAACCAAACCATTTCTAACGGTTTTAAAAAATTTAGAATCAAACTAAACCATTTGACCAAAGGAACCAAACCGAATCAAACTGTGAAACAAGGTTCAGTTCAGTTCGATTCCACAGTTTCTCTTTTATTTATTTATTTATTTTTCCTATTATAGAAATATTCATGCATATTTTAAAATTCAAATGCACAACAATAAACCAAGTTAATCAACACATTCACAACTGCTAATATATTCACTTCTAGAACATTATAAGTTAAGACATTCAAAAGTGTTAATATATTCAGAACTTCTAATTCATTTTACAATATTTAGCCACTATAGAATTATATTACTCCATACTATATGTATAATTTGATACATATACATATATATAACTTAACTGTTCGATTCGGTCGACTTTGATCTTAAAGGGCCTCAAACCTTGAACAAATTGAATATATATATATATATATATATATATATATATATATATATATTCTCTTATTTAAATTTAAATATGAATTATATAAATTACCCCTTAACTTTATTATTAGAATTAATTTATTATTAAAAAATATATTTATAACTACCATTTTATAAAATGATTAACTTATTATTAGAACATTGGGGCATTTTTGGCAATAGGTAGTATTAGGTACAAAATATAATTTAAGGGGGTTATTTGCAAATTCAAGCATAGTTCAGAGAATTTTTTGCACTTTATCATATATTTATATATATACACACACTTTTATATATTTTAAACATACCTTATGATAAGTTTTAATTTTTCTTATTATTTTCCAAACAAGTAAATGGTGACAGAAGGCTAATTTGTGACAAGAATTTATTCTTTTGTGACGAAATATCTTTTGTCGCTAAAAGATAGAAATAGGTGACAAATAATTTGTCATAAAAAGTCTATTAATTGTGACAAAGTGAGTTTTGTCACAATAACTCAATCTTTTGCAACAATGTATCATTTGTCATTAGAAGGTTGTTTGTAGCGACAACAATTTTTGTCGTTAAAATGCCACCAATTGTGTGACAAAGCTATATTTGTCACAATAACTCAACCTTTTGCGACAATGGATCATTTGTCACTAGAAGGTTGTTTGTAGTGACAACAATTTTTGTTGTTAAAATGCCATCAATTGTGACAAAGCAATATTTGTCACAATAACTCCACCTTTTGCGACAATGCATCATTTGTCACTAGAAGGTTGTTTGTAGCGACAGTAATTTTTGTCGTTAAAATGCCACCAATTGTGACAAAGCTATATTTGTCACAATAACTCAACATTTTGCGACAATGCATCATTTGTCACTAGAAGGTTGTTTGTAGCGACAACAATTTTTGTTGTTAAAATGCCACCAATTGTGACAAAGCTATATTTGTCACAATAACTTATCCTTTTGCGATAATGCATCATTTGTCACTAGAAGGTTGTTTGTAGCGACAATAATTTTTGTCGTTAAAATGCCACCAATTGTGACAAAGCTATATTTGTCACAATAACTCAACTTTTTGCGACAATGCACCATTTGTCACTAGAAGGTTGTTTGTAGCAACAACAATTTTTGTCGTTAAAATGCCATAAATTGTGACAAAGCTATATTTGTCACAATAACCCTACCTTTTGCGACAATGTACCATTTGTCACTAGAAGGTTGTTTGTAACGACAACAATTTTTGTCGTTAAAATGCCATAAATTGTGACAAAGCTATATTTGTCACAATAACTCCACCTTTTGTGACAATGCATCATTTGTCACTAGAAGGTTGTTTGTAGTGACAACAATTTTTGTCATTAAAATGCCACTAATTGTGACAAAGCTATATTTGTCACTAAAAGCTAGTTAATCGTGACAAAGCTATATTTGTCACAATATTGTAATTAGTTATGACAATATATTTGTCACAAAAATCAATTTTGTCGCCATACCCTTTCCAGCCATATAGCAGGGCGTAAGGAAATTCCTGGGTGGATATTGCGATAACTTTTTATGAGAAATTTGGTTTTTGTCGAGTAAAGTTAGCTTAAGGCGACAAAGTTACTTTTTGTCACAAAAGGTCATTTTATTGCGACAAATTCATCTTGTCGCTATAGTTTTTATCGCCAAAGACCAAATTTGTTGTAATGAATGCAAACTCGATATGTGTCAACCGGCCGATATCTGTTATCAGCCGGCTGATGCACCCTACTGCAATAGAAAAAGCTGCTACAGAGCATGGGAGAGGTGCTCAGTCCGTTCCTAAGGTCCCATATGTAATGCAAATGATCCGGATAAGTTTCAATACATCTTTTAGCCTTATACGGACATCCATAACATGCTAAATCAAAAAGAAACTTGGAACATGCTCTCTTGCATGAAATTTGTATGAAAATCTCATAAATCCTCCAAAAATAGTTTAAAAGTTGAAATCTATGTATTTTGAGAGATGTAATCATGCACGCATATGTAAAATGATAAAGTAAACGCGCTACAATGGCCTACGCCTCATGTCATGTCATATGCAAAATATGACCATTCAATGCATGAAATCCCATATATTCCATAAGCAACCATGAAGATATAAAACATATATGTCATATAAAATGTCTTTGGCCCTTGGCCTCATTACATACACCTCCATAAGGTAACAAAAGGTGCACTTGAGTGTACATTACATAGCTTGAACAATATGTACATGTCTTGATACAATAAACCAAAAAGGAGTATGATATGCTAACAAATGCATATTCAATATCACAAAAAATACTCCAAGAAATCTAGCAAGTCTAAGAGTGTTGTGCATCCCACAATAATGCTTCTTTACCTAAAAAATAACCCGGTAACTTTGGGGTGAGTAAATAAGTTTACTCGTAGGGAATGAGCATGTATAAGTCTAACTTACTACAAAGTTTGCAATTCAATATAATTTAATCCATACTATTAAAATGACATTGGAACTTTCAACATAGCACAATGAGATGCGATTTCACAAAGTTATCAACTTAGAATTTAAAGAGTGAAATCAAACCAAAGTGGATACTTGGATATCACCCAGACTAAAACCATACTCTTGAGATCATTTTAGGGCTATTAACCCATGGGTACCTTCCCCTAGTGCGCACTATAGTGTAGGGAGCTCTCTATCTCCCATACTAGAACCAAGTCCTAGCCAAGTCAAGTTCTTGATGATATCCCAAGTTTCCAAAATCAACAAGTTAAGCAACAATTCATGATATGTGATAAAAACACAATAAAGCTCTGAATTACATGATTAAACCATTAGATCAATAAAATAGAAATTAAGTAAACTAACTAGTTAATTTCTTAAGATTTCAAGAGTTGTTCAAATGGTTCTAATTAAATATATAACAAGGAGTAAGTTATGGCCATGCCATAAATCAAGTCCAAAATGGAATACAAGCATAATACAAATAAGTAGAATTAAAATCAATTTAATTTACTTAAATCTCTAGATTTGAAAGCTCATTTAAATCATGCCAAATTAATATATATCAAGGTTCAAGTCATGGCTATGCCATATATCAAGTCTAATGTGAGTTATATGCATGTTACAATTAACCATTAATTTCTCAAATTGGTATAAGACATGCATACAACTTATATATCACTTTAAAAGCAATTAATTCACTTAGATAATAAACTAGAACACCCCCTACCTCAATAGAGAATTGTATCTCTATAATTCAAGGTAACCAAGCTTAAAAATGGAAAACTAAACAAGGGTTTTGTAGAGGAGAGTGAGAGGAAGCAAAAGTATTATAAGCTCAAAGGTCTAGGGTGATTGGAAGGAGGCCAAAAGTGAAGTCAAAAGCCTTGAATCAAGCTTTGCTCTAATGGTGGCTAAGTTAGGGCTTGAGAGGAAAGAGATCAAGTGAAATAAAATTGTAAACCCTAAGCTAAATGTGATGGGATCCTTCACTCACTAGGTGCTCTTGCACTACCTCACATACACACACATGCAAGACCAAGTATGGTGCATACACTTGTCACCATCCTAAGTAAACTCCCAAGACTATATATTATGCCTACACTTGTCAACCATCCATGCCAACAAGTGCTCCAATCCTAGGCCAACAAATGGGTGAATCTCCACCCTCTATGTGCCAAGAGATTGAGTTTTCAAGTGGTTCCACCACAAGATCAACAAGTGGCACCATGAGAGTGTGACACTTGTCACATTTTTCGAAAATTGTAAAAAGGTCCTTTTTGAAAATATCTTCCAAATTAAATTACAAAATGGTCCCCAAGACGAAAAATAATTACGTTGCATAATTACACTAAAACCTCAAAAGTCAAGAATATTACCAAGAAGTTATGCATCCATACCCTTTACAAGAAAAGTAAACACTTAGTATGCTTTTCTACGAAAGTAAAAATGTAGATATCATGGAAATTAAATATCATGGATGTATACAAAGTTAGAATCAAATCCGAGCACAAAAAGTGAGGCTATGCAAGTAAAAATGAAAAATGAGAAAATGACAAAATAGGGAAAAAGACGAAAAAAGAAATTACTGAAAAAAAAGGAAGGAAAATGACCGGGTCATTACATCATATGCCCTACAAGCCAATTATTTATTATTTATTCAATATTTTATTAATAAATGTGATATTCATGCATTGGGCTTTACATATATTTACATGAGATGTATTATAGTCCTCAAGTTGCATTATAGGTGACTTAATTGTGTAAATGAGATTTACACGCATGAGATTTAGGCTCTTCGGTTTCTTGCACCTTGGCATTATTTGCAGTAAGTGATAAAAGTTGGGCATTTTTATCTGTAAGGCTGTAACACACTTGACCTCTATAAGATAGAGTGGTTTGTCTCGACTATTGGGATAGTTGACTCTAAGGCATTGTGTTAATGTGCTTGGAGTACACTGAACTAGATCAACATAAAATCACACCATACAATGTACTATCATTATTTTGGTGAGTTTCTTATCTACTAAATTCATAGGCTCTAAATTCGGAGGGATTTAGTGAACTTAAGTTTCAGTACTAGTCACTTTGACTTACCAATATGTGAGATCTTTTTAAGGTCAATACCATGGTATCTTGGGTGGCTAATGTTGGAGCTTTGGGTACACAAATGCTCAACACAGAATCCACATTCTTTATAAGAGTTAGAATATCCCCTTGATGCAATTTAATAAGTTTGATCACTGGAACCTAGCCAGGGCATTTTAGTAAAATTTTACTAAATTATTTTTCTATTATTTATTTATAAAAATATTTATTTAAAAAAATCCTTTTATAAAAGTATTTAATTCAATGATCATAAGGATTAAATTGGTTACTTAAGGAATATAAAATATAAGTAAGCCTTAGGTGGGACGGTATATATTTTCTTGGGACTACTTATGGATATTCGGTAGTGGAGGGGCTTATATGTAATTATTTAGTAGACAGGGCCTTGTCAAAATTTCTAAATCTTAGAGTGCAATTACAATACTATTATGGTGGTTATTGTTATTAATTGTATATGATAGAGTTATGACTCTATCTCTATTCAATTGAAGCTAGGATAAGGAAGCCCTCTTGGATCCTTATCTCTAGCCCCAAATATTATAACCGTCTCTTAGGTCATATATTCTGTGATACACAGCAATACAAAATATTCTCTCGTACACTATCCAGAATATAGAAAGTGAGAGAGAAGGTTAGGGTTCCACAAAAACCTACATTGGGGTCATAGAGGTGAAAACTCATTGGTATTCAAGGCCAAAGGAGAAAGTGTTCATCAGAGTTCAAAGCCATCTATTAGTGTTATTGTATTCGACGATTATTCAATTGCCCAAAGGTATGAGATCTCTTTACAGTATTTCTTGATTTGATGAAAAATCACATGGATATGATCCAAAAAATTTATTAAATACTTCCGTTGTGCCTCCAATTGGTATCAGAGCAACCCATGTAATTTTCATTAAATCATAGTGATTATTTGATTTTTTGATTTGTTGATAGATGTCTATGTTTTATTAATGCTATTTATGATTATGGAATTAATTTTGATAGCATGAATAAATCGATGTGTTGGTATTAAATGGCCCAGACTGATTATTTGTATATGCCATTATGGCTTGTAATGGGATGATGTGACTTCCTAGAAAAATCGTTGGTAACATACTGTTATTATATTTTAATAAATTATGAGGCTTTTGTTAAAACATATTAACATGCCCATGTGATGGGCTATTCATACACAGTAATATATATATATATATATATATATATATAAAGTAATGATTATTTTGAAACAATGAGCTTTTCAATCTAATGTATATAAGTTTATGATGTTGTTCGTACACAATAATCTAATGATTACATTGATTGGCTTAAAAGCTTTGTGATTCTTCAATTTGTTGTTTAATCACAAGCCATGAATATTATATATATATATATATATATATATATATATATATATATATATATTGTGACGGCCCAAGTTTTTTCAACCCGGTGCGTTAGTGATGAACTGAAAGTGATCCAATAACGGATCCGAAATGCGGAAGTTAAAGTTAAACCAAGGTCTTTAGAGATAGGAGTCACTCCTAAGGCACAAATGTGACCCTTAATGAGGTCACGGAACTTAAAGAGGACAAAATTGGAAACAAAGGTCAAAAATGACAAAATTTGTTACCCAAGGGGTAAAAAGGTCATTTCACTATTAAAAGGAGAAACTTGACTCTAAACAATTCAAACAAGGTTAATACAACCTAATCTAATCATTTTGAAGCATTCCAAGAGGTTCCATAGACTTTGGCTAAGAATCCCACAAAATGCCCAGTCCCGGTTGAAGTGAAAACTGACACTGCTTCACTAAAACACACATAACTCCCACTGTGTTTGTAATTTGAGAATGGTATTAGTACCATTGGAAATTAGACTCAAAATCCTTGAGTTTAGGCTCAAGAATCATCCCATTTGGATTAGAAACGAAGAAGTTATGACCCGTTGAAGTCGGATGATCAGTGTTGAAACTCAACAGAGGCAAGGCTCGGGTTCAAGCTATTTTGGTCGACCGAAATGAAGTTTCGGACGACCGAAATGAAGATGCTGAGACTTGAAATCATGAAGAAAAGGGTCGTGGTTGCTTCGGTAGACCGAAATAAGGGTTCGGTCGATCGAATGACTCTTGAACAGTGTTTTTGGCTACTGGAATGTGATGTTACTGTGCAAACACAAAACCAATTGACATCGGTTGACCGAAACACCATGAAATGCTGCTAAAAAAGCTGCTAACAGCCTAAGGTGCTAAGGTCTAAACTCTACTTTGAATCCCTTCATGAATTGGTTCAAAATGCATGTGTAGAACTGATTTTTCATGAAGTTTTGAGAATGTAAACATGTCAACAAGTTTGATATGAGTAAATGAATATAAAACAATGGCCCATGGCCTTATACACTCCATTTACAAGATTTTCATATGTCAAACCTCAAAATTTGATTAAGAGATATTTGAAGCAAAACTTTGATACAAAAAGTGTCTAAGTACAAAAATAGACATGCTTGGCCCTTGGCCCCTTTACATACATACTTAAAATGTCAAAAGCAAATATTTGAATGTTATTACATATCAAGAAAGCTAGTAAAGCTCCAAAAGTACCATACACCCATGGCATTCAAAATATGATATCAAAAGTCAAGTCATGCTAAACACTTGCATGTTAATATACAAAAATGCTTCAAATAGCTCAAAAGCTTCTAAGGATAATGAGCATCCATGAACATAGTCTCTTTACCTGAAAAATAACCCAAACCACTAGGGTGAGTAATCAAGTTACTCGTAGGAGAAGCATATGCGTATACCCTAAAGTTTCAATATCATTGCAAGATCAATATAGATGAATACAAGGGAGCATTCCACTTAACGTCTATGCTCAAGGTGTGCTAAGGGATCATCTTAAGCTAACTTGAATGATTCTTTAGCAATACAAATCAATATCAATGTACTTAAAAACATCAATTCGCCAATAACAAGAATTTCAAGCTACAATTAAGCATTGGTTGTCAACTTAAAATTTAATGCGAAAACAAGTAATGGAAGACTTGGACATCACGTCTCGGACTTAACCAAGATCAATACGGTTATTCGGGGCATCAACCCGCTGGGAAGACCACCCTAGTGCGCACTATCTCTATTGGGGAGAACACATACCTCCCGCACTAAAGCCAAACTTTAGCCATGTCACATGTAACAATGTCCTAAGAGATTCCAAAATATATATCAAGTTCAAAACATATATATATATAATAAGGCATACAAACTATCTTCCAGGCACAAGTATTTTGAAACCATATAAACTATGTCTTAGGGTTCCAAATCTAGAATGGCATGCCAAATGACAAATTCACATCATGATATTATGCACAATACAATATCACAAATTTATCAATTCAAGTCATGCCTTAATAACAAGCTCTATATACTAATTATCAACATCATAGCAATAAGCTCTTAAATAATTACAATTACTAATTCACAAGGGCATAGAATTATTGTAACAACAAATATAGCAATTCATATCAATAGAGATTGCATACAACATCAATAATTCTACAAGTGTCCCACATCACTAACATATGTGAAATTTCTAGAATTTAGTATGCTACTAAATTATATAATCCTCCTACACATGGTTTATACATATCATACATGCTTAAATCAATAAACCCTAAGTCAAGAAGTGAGGGTTTCCTATAATATGCAATACTATCATATCAAAAACATGTACACAATATATATTAAACCACAAGGACTATAAAACACTTAGAATATAAACATATTACCACCCCTACCTCGATAGAGAATTGAATCTCTATAATCCAAGCTACTAAGCACAAAATGAAAAATAAGATTATGATTCTTAAAGAGGAGAGTGAAAAGAATCTTTTCTGTCTTAAGGTCAAAGGTCTAGGGTGAGTGGAAGAGTGCCAAATGTGAAGTCAAAGCTCTATACTAAGCTTTCCTCTAATGGAGTCTTTGCTAGGGTTCATGAGAGATAATGGAATGAAGAAGGTAAAGTGTAAAAATTGTGAGTGGAAGGGCTAGAAATCCTCCACTCACTATGTGTTCTTGCATTACCTCTCACACACACACAATGCAAGACTAAATGGTGAACATACACTTGTCACTAATCCAATGCCCCTTCCAAGACTTAATCCTAGACCCACACTTGTCAACAATCAATGGTTACATGTGCACCAATCTAAGGCCAACACATGGATGAATCTCCACCCACCAAATGTCAAGAAGTTATGGTGCTAAGTCTCTTCACCTAAATGCCAACAAATGGCTCCATGAAAGTGTGACACTTGTCACACTTTCCAAAAATTGCAAAATGGTCCTTTTTTAAAATATCTTTCAAAATAAATTACAAAAAGGTCCCCAAAACGAAAAATAATTATTTTACATAATTACACTAAAACCCCAAAAGTTATAAATAATTACACTAAAGTATGCATTTATGCCCTTTACAAGAAAAGTACTAATCTAGCATGCTTTTCAAGAAAAGTAAAAATACAAATGTCATGGAAATCCAATATCATGAATGCATACAAAATCGGAATTAAATCCGAGCACAACAAGTGAGGTTATGCAAGGAAAAATGAAAAACGACTAAAAGACGAAATAAGGAAAAAACAAAATAGGAAAAAGATTAAAAAAGAAAATCACTGAAAATGGAAAAGGAGGAAAAAGACCGGGTCATTACATATATATTCATTGTTGACCACATTCGTAGTCAAATGGTAATCTTTTATTTTACTATTAATACAATTATATATGTGAAATTAGAATTTTGTGCATGTATAGTATGTTATATTTGTATGCAACCTATTTTAATATTGAATATATATATGCCATATGCGTGGAATATTAAAGGTTGATTGCAAATAAAGGATAATTATTCATCCCTCTCATGGTCCGGTATTATTTATTTTACTGGGATGTAAATTAATATATTATTTAATTGCATGTGACGTAATTATTTAATTAGTGGCGGTATTTTAAAGGCTAATCTAATAAGGATTGGTTTTCCCTAGCCGAATAAGTTTATTTTATTTTATCTTGTTTAGAATTTTTGTAAGCCCTAAATTGGGTATAGGACAAAGCCTTGTACTATATTTATTAAATTTAGGGTTGAAGTTCTTGAAGAGATCAAGAAAAAAATTCAAACAAGATAAAGAGCCAACTTTTTCAATAGAGGACTTTAAAAGCACAAGATGACCATGAGAGGTCAGGGGTTCGAGTCTCAGTAGAGACACGTGTGTGTAAGTACCAACTAAAAAAAAAAAATTAATAATTTTTAATTACGTGCTTATATTCATGTGATGCTTATGTGCTTATATTCATGTGATGCTTATATGCTTGAATGTCATGCTTAATTCATGAATTGCTTTAGTTGTATTTTAGTTAATTTTAAACTAAATAAAATTGGAATTAATTATTTGGATGGTTTTGGGAAAATTAGCACTTTCCAAAATATTTTCAAAATTTTGATTTTCTAAAAATTAAAATTAAATTTTGTAAAAAGTGTAGGATTATCTCATAGTTAAGCTCAAGAAATTGAGCTAAGTTAACCCAAATGGTTTAGGCTTATTGGGTCTAATATATTTTTAAAATGGATTCCAATATTGTTTAGATTAAAATTAATATTTTACATGATGATTTTATACATGGGATGTATAAAAATTATAGAAAACTCTCTAATTTCAAAAAATCAAGTGGGAGCGGGATTTAATCCTAAATTCCACAACCTTCCATTGTTGATCTATTGTAAGGTGTAACAAGTATCTCGCCACCAATCTTGAGTGCTCCTTCGGAGGGTATTTGTTTTATTGGTTACTAGATATAAATTTCACATGATAGAACTAGTGGCAAGCGGATGGGGACGATCACCACTAGAAGACGGATCTCATTCAATTGCACTACTTCTAGACAATAATGGGAGTACGCTCCACTTTAGGGGGTATTTTCACTTAGAGACCAAGGTTAAATTGGTAGCCATATTTCATTTGGCATGAGATGCCTAGACAGTGGGATATAGTGGAAATTGTTTTCGTTTAATCAAGGTAGTGACATGATCTATTGGTAATGGCATGTTCTTATTTCCCCGTGGGAGAAATGAATGAATACCTACATGGATTATAATTATCGATGTTTTCATTACATCAGTGGTTTAGTGTAATGACTAGGTCATTTTCATTCCTTTCTTTTTTTCGGTGATTTCTTTTTTCTTCCTTTTCCCTATTTCGTCTTTTTCCTTGCATAACCTCACTTTTTGTGCTCGGATTTGATTCTGGTTTTGCATGCATCCATAATATTTGATTTCCATGATTATTGTATTTTTACTTTTGTGGAAAATACATTCTTGTTGCTTACTTTTTGTAAAGGGCACGGATGCATACTTTATTATAATTATTCAGGATTTTGGGTTTTTAGTGTAATTATGTAAAATAATTATTTTTTGTCTTAGGGACCATCTTGCAATTTAATTTGTAAAATATTTTGGAAAAGGACCGTTTTGCAATTTTTGAAAAGTATGACAAGTGTCACACTCTCATGGAGCCACTTGTTGGCATTTGGGTGGGGAGACTTAGGAGCATCATCTTATGAAATTTGGAGGGTGGAGATTCATCCATTTGTTGGCCTAGGATTGGTGCACTTGTTGGCTTAGATGGTTGACAAGTGTAGGCTTAAGATTAAGCCTAGGAAGGAGCCATTGATTTGTGACAAGTGTAGGCTCATAATTTAGTCTTGCATTGTGTGTGTGTGTGAGGTAGTGTAAGAGCACATAGTGAGTGGAGGAATACTAGATCCTCCACTCACCATTTTCACTTTATCTTTTTTCATTTCCTTTGTTCTTCAAAACCCTAAACCTAGCCACCATTGATGGAAAACTTGGTTTAGAGCTTCTTGCTTCATTTTGGTTTCCTTCCACTCACCTTAGACCATAAACCATGGGAGACAAAAGTTTCCTTTCACTCTCCTCTTCAAAACCCTTGTCTTGTTTTCCATTTTTGAGCTTGGTTGCTTTGGATTATAGAGATTCAATTCTCTATTAAGGTAGGGGTGGTAGTATGTTTATATTTTGAGTGTTTTAAGTCCTTTAGAGTTTAATATATATTGTGTACATGCTTTTAATATGATAGTATTACATATCATAGGAAACCCTCACTTTTGATTTAGGGTTTATTGATTTAAGCATGTATAATATATATATACCATGTGTAGGAAAAGTATATGATTTAGTAGTATGCTAAATTCTAGTATTTTTACATGTGGTAGTGATATAGAATTCTTGTAAAATTATTAATGTTGTATACCATTCCTATTGATTTGAATTGTTATATCGTTGGTGGTAATAATTCTATATTCTTGTTGAGGACTTATTGTGATTATTTTATAAGCTTGTTGCTAACATGTTGAAGATTAGTAGATAAAGCTTATTGTTGAGGCATGGTTTAAATTGAAAAGCTAATGATATTGTTTTATACATTGTATCATAATGAGAATTTGTCATTTATTATGCCATTCTAGATTTGGAACCCTAAGATATGGTTTGTGTGGTTTCAAAATACTTGTGCATGGAAGGTGGCGTATATATGCCTTAATATTGTGTATAAGTTTTGAACTTGATATATTTTGGATTCTCTTGGGACATTGTTACAAGTGACATGGCTAGAGTTTAGCTTTAGTGTGGGAAGTATGAGTTCTCTCCATTTTTAGTGCACACTAGGGTGGTATTCCCAGCGGGTTAATGCCCAGAATAACCGTTTAGGTCTTGGGTTTATCTGAGATTTGATGTCCAAGTATTCCACTAATTGTTTTCGCATGAAATTCCAATTTGACAACCAATGCTTAATTGTGACTTGTAATTTCCGTTATTTGCGAATTGATGTTGTAAAGTACATTGATATTGTTATTGCATTATGGTAGAATCATTAAGTTATCTTAAGATGATTCCCTAGAACACCTTGAACATAGATGTTAAGTGGAATGCTCCCTTGTATTTGTCTATATTGATTTTACAATGACATTGAAACTTTAGGGTATACACATATGCTTTTTCCTATGAGTAACTTGATTACTCACCCTAGTCGTTTGGGTTATTTTACAGGTAAGGAGACTATGTTCTCGGATACTCATCATCCTTAGGGGCCTATGAGTCATTTGAAGCATTTTTGTATTTTAACGTGCACTTGTTTAGCATGATTCCCTTTTGGGATGTTATATTTTGTATACCATGAATATATGATATTTTAGAAGCTAAGATGGCTTCCTTTATATAATGTGTATATAAACACCCTTTAATACTCTCTTTTGTATGTATAATATGAGGCCAAGGGCCATTAAAGTTCAAGTTATATGCATGCTTTTAAAATACAAGTTTCACCCTAATAACCTTTTTTATGAAAATAGGGGTTTGAAAGGTCAATTTTTGTAAATGGATTTAAATGAGGTTGTAGGCCATTGTAGTACGTCTAAAACATCATTTTACGTTCGCGGGCATGCTCACATTTCATAAAACACTTAAGTTGCAACTTTTCAATCATTTATGGAATGATTTATGGATTTTATGCAAAAATTCATGCATGGGAGTAAGTTTCAAGTTTCACCTTGGTTTTGCATGTTGTTTAGGCTTCATTGAGGCTAGGAATCATGTTTAAACTTGTTTCGGAACAAATGGAACACATATATTGCATCAAGGTCGGAATGAGTGCAATTTTTACACTCTGCAGCAGCTTTTATTTTGTTGCAGCAGAGGCGTTGGTTGGCTGACGAACATCGTCGGTCTGCAGACACATGCTCGAGGGGCATTCCAGTAGCCATTTTAGGAAATTCATCATTTTGGTCAGCTGATGATTGGGGTTCAGCCGACTAATGATTGAGTTTTGGCTAGCTAATGGTTCTATTTCGGTCGACCGATCCTCCCTGGGACCATCTCATTTCATTTTCCTTGGACAGTTTCCTTGCATCGACTTCAGAGGGTTATAACTCTTTCATTCTTAATCCAAATTGGGTCGTTCTTGAGTCTAAATTCAAGAGCTTGAAGTTAGCTTTCCAATGGTTTCAACCATACCTCAAAATTCCGCTTGTAGTAAAAGTTATTCATGTTCTAGTGAGATAGGTTCATGGTATCTCTTAAATGGAGAATGTCATTTTATTCTTTTTATATCTTTTCCGTCCGGACTCTGAATCAGGTGATTCTTATGTCCAAATTCATTCATTTATTTTTATCTATCCAATGGTGTGCACGGTAGCACTAGTTTTTTTTGGTTAGAAATGACCATTTTACCCTTGGTTTATTTTTCTTCGGGTTTGACATTCTTGTTTCATTGCTTAGATTAGTCGAGTTCCATGGCTTCATGGGGAATCATTTTGGTGCCTTAAGGATGATATACATCCCTAGAGGTCATTTTGCACATTCCGCTTCCGCATTTTTGGATCCGTTAACGGGTCATTCTTTCGGTTCATTACTGACTCACCGGGTTGAAAAACTTGGGCCTTCACAAGTGGTATCAGAGTTCTTAGGTTTAATACCTTGGACGACGAGCTTTGGGTGCATATCATGCTTTTGTTGATTTACTTTGATTTATTCACATGCCTTTGATAACATGTTTCGGCGCTATATCATGTTTATGTGTTTCTTGATAACACGTTTGGTATTATAACATGTCCTTATGCTTATGTGCCTATGTAGTTAAAAGCATCTTCGTTTGACATGTATGCTTATTTGCTTAAGTGTTTAACTGTTTAAATATCTTTTGTTGACTGTTTTAGCATGACAATATGTTGCATACCTTGTCTTGCTTCGTGTTTTGTGCACTCATTATGTGAGTTGTAGTCGGTCATGATAACTTCCGTTATTGTTGACCTCTTTCCTTTCGTGCATTTAGTGTCATGGTTATCACGCGTGAAGAGTCTTCACGTCAGGGCATTGAGGAATAGGTTGCTGACACCGAGTTCACGAGGGGTTCGGGAAGCCCAGGATTCCAGTTCGTGGCGTGGATGCTAATCTACCGCGGGCACTGACTTATGAGGAGCGATTGGCTCAGGGGATCACTGAATCTCTACAGGAATTGATACGCATGCAAGTGGTAGGGATACAGATTCCGGCACCGGCACTGATAGTCAATGAGGCACTGGAGTACTTCATGCGACTATAGAGGGTTAAGATTGATCCATTTGGAAGGAGTTCAGATCCACTAGTCTCAGAAGCTTGGTTGAACCTTATGGTTCGCAAGTTGGACAGTATGGAAGTACCTATGGATAGGTTGAGGATTTCTTTGACAGCCTCTATGTTCATGGGTGATGCAGATATTTGGTGGAGGTCTATAACCAATGTCCACAATATTGAGTTGATGACTTGGAATGAGTTCAAAGGTTTGTTCTTCGAACGCTTCTTTCCAAGAGCTATGAGTCTGGAGATGAGGATACAGTTCACAGGTCTTTATTAGGACACCATGAGTGTCATTGAGTATGAGACACGATTTACTTCTCTCTTTCATTATGCCGAGGATATCGTGGCGACAGATGAGGCTAGGGTAATGAAATTTCAGGATGGGCTACATCTTGACATCAGGCCACGGGTTTCAATTCTTGATTTGAGGACTTACAGAGAGGTAGTCTAGAGAGCTATGCTAGCTGAGGCAGAGGAACGGGATCAGTTACGGATTAGGGGTTCACACAAGCAGCCTCGTGGCGACACTCCGTCATCTTCCGAGAGTCAGTGGAAGAAGGCTAAGGAAGGGAATAGTACACACTCACAGAGGGCACCACAGCAACTTCGTTCTACACCCACAGTCCCTGTATCTTCGGGATCAGCTCGGGGTGTGATCTGTCACCATTGCCAGCAGCCGGGGCACATCAAACCTCGCTGCCCACAGTTTCGACCACAGGCCAGTCAGACTTCAGTTTCTACGAAAACAGGGCAGGGAGCTTATTTCTATTGCAGACGACTAGGATATCTCAAGAAGTATTGTCCACAATTGTTGAATAAGCCACGTAGTGGCACAGATTCATAGATGGTACCGGCATAGTCTGCAGTGGTTCAATTTGGTTTTAGAGTTCCTCAGACACCACAGCCAGTGGCGCCAGTTGGCACTTATCCAGCCAGGGGTTCTACACCTACTGCTTCTTCATATCAGTTAGGCTATCATGGTAGTTCACAGTAGGGCTCAGGGGCTCAGGGATGAGCCTACTCTCTTCTACAAGCGGATGCTTCCGCAGGGACCTCTTCATTTCGAGATATCTTTCTAGTTTTTAGTTCTTGGGCACGAGCTCTTGTTGACATGGGTGTATCATATTCTTTCATTTTTGCATCATTTGCACATTCATTGGGTTTGGAAGTCACACTTCAGGATAGTCTTCTCTGTATTGACACACCAGTTGGGGGTCCAGTATCTTTGGATCGTATCTGTCAGGGTTATGCTATTGAGATAACTGGGCGGACCTTAGAGTTCGATTTTGTTGTTCTCGACATGACGGGCTTTGACGTCATTCTCGGGATAGATTGGTTGTCATTCTTTTAGGCCATGATTGATTGCTTCTGCAGGAGGGTGTCTTTTTGCACTCCCAAAGGAGATTGTTTACATTTTATGGGAGATCGGAGTGATTTCCACCCGGCGTTGGTTTTCAGCATTGGTAACTGGAGTCACTACAGATCCTACTTGGCTAGTTTGTTAGTTGACGAGGATAACAATTTGGCCCGTGTTCTTCCGGCAGTTGTTGAAGATTTTGTTAATGTCTTTCCAGAGGAACTGATAGAGTTACCTCCCTTAGGGAAGTTATTTTTGCCATTGATGTCATTCCGGTACAACACCCATCTCTATGGCACCGTACCGTATAGCACCGGCAGAGCTTGATGAGCTAAAAGGTAAGCTAGATAATTTGAAAGCTAAGGGCTTTATTCGTCCTAGTGCTTCACCATGGGGAGCACCGATTCTTTTTGCAAAGAAGAAGAATGGGTCTTTGAGACTTTGCATCGATTATCACAAGTTGAATCACGCTACGATCAAGAACAGTTATCATTTGCCAATGATTGACGACTTGTTTGATCAATTGAAGGGAACGACATGCTTTTTGAAGATTAATTTGAGGTCAGGTTACTATCAGTTGAGGGTTAAGGATGAGGTTATATCCAAGACCGCTTTTCGCACACGGTATGGCCATTATGAGTTTCTGGTGATGCCACTTGGTTTGACCAATGCTCCAACAAATTTTATGGATTTGATGAACTATGTATTCAGTGACTATCTTGACAGATTCATGGTAGTGTTCGTTGATGACCTCTTTGTATACTTAGCTTCGGTAGAGGACCATGAGTACCATTTGAGAACAGTTTTGCAGGTCCTTAGGGATAACCGATTGTATGCCAAGTTCGAGAAATGAGTATTTTGGCTATCGGAGGTGAAGTTCTTTGGACATTTTGTATCAAGAGGCGGTGTTGTAGTGGATCCGTCGAAGATTGAGTCTGTGATGGATTGGGAACACCTGGAGACAGTGTTTGAAGTTCGGAGTTTTCTTGGTCTAGCCGACTATTACAGGAGATTTGTTCAGGATTTCTCTCGTCTAGCGGCACCTATGACTCGACTTACTCACAAGGGAGTCAAGTTCATATGGAATAAGGCTTGTAGTTCTATTTTTCAGGAGTTGAAGGTCAGTTTGACATCAGCTCCAGTTTTGATCATACCTGAATGTGGTTTTGGTTACGCGATCTATTGTGATGCTTCGCGAGAAGGTTTAGATTGAGTTCTGATGCAAACTGAACGAGTGGTAGCTTATAGGTCTCGATAGTTGAAGACTCACGAGTTGAACTATCCGACATATGATTTGGAGTTGGAAGCAGTTATCTTAGTCCTGAAGGGGTGGAGACATTATTTGTACGGGGAGAAATTCAAGGTTTTCTCCGATCAGAAGAGTCTCAAATATCTCTTCTCTCAGAAGGATTTGAATTTGAGATGGCGCAGATGGGTTGAGTTCATGGAGGACTACGACTTTGAATTACAGTATCATCCGGGAAAGGCCAATGTGGTGGTTGATGTATTAAGTAGGAAGTCACGGGGTACTCTTGCTAGCATTTCTGTTCACAGATATAAGATGCTAGAAGAGCTTGCAGATCTTGCTTTGTAGTTGCGTGAGGATGTTTCACCAGCTTTTTTGTTTAGCCTTGTGGCTCAACCGGCTTTTGTTAGTACAGTTATTGAGACAAAACAGGAGGATGGGGAGATGAAGTCCATCTATGTTTGGATTTTAGGCAGTAAGAATGTAGAGGGTTGGACATTGCATTCAGACAGTGGTCTCAAGTACAGAAGAAAGATGTTTATTCCTTTATCTTGTTGTGACGTTGTTCGTCGGGACTTTCACCATTCTCGACTTATAGTTCATCCTGGTGGTACGAAAATGTATCACAATTTACGGAGACAGTTTTGGTGAAAAGGCATGAAATGGGATGTTTCTAAGTTCATGACTAAATGCCTTACTTGTCAGCAAGTGAAGGCAGAGCATCAAAGACCGGCAGGTTTGTTACAACCACTACCAGTGGTAAAGTGGAAGTGGGAGCACATCACTATGGATTTCATGACGGAACTTCTGAGTTCCAAGGCAGGGAATGATGCCGTTTGGGTCATTATTGACAGATTGGCTGAGACGGCTCACTTTTTGCCTATGGCAGTCACAGATGACGCAGAGAGACTCAGTGGATTGAATGTGAGGCCGATTGTCAAGCTTCACGGGGTTCCAGTGTCCATTTTTTTAGATAGGGATCCCATATTCACGTCTCACTTTTAGCATAGTTTTCAAGAGGCTCTTGACACGGGGCTTCATTTCAGCACAACATTTTATCCTCAGACTGATGGTTAGTCGGAGCATGCCATTTAGATATTGGAGGATATGCTTCGGGCTTGCATTTTGGATTTTGGGGGTAGTTGGGAAGACTACTTACCCTTGGTTGAGTTTGCCTACAATAACAGTTACCAGACTAGTATTAGCATGGCACCTTTTGAGGTGTTCTATGGTAGGCCTTGCAGATCTCCAGTTTGTTGGACCGAGGTAGGTGATACAGTCGCCTTGGGTCCTGACATTGTCATTGAAACGACAGAAAGATTAAGTTGATCTGACATCAGTTGGCTACAGCTCAGAGTAGGCAAAAGAGTTATGTTGATAGGAGGAGGAGATCCTCATCTTTTAAGGTAAGGGACCACGTCTTTCTCAAGATTTCTCTTTGGAAGGGACTTCTGAGATTTCGACAGACGTGCAAGTTGTCTCCTAGGTTCATTGGACCATTTCAGATTTTGGAACGAGTCGGTGAAGTTGCTTATCGTTTGGCGTTGCCGCTAGACCTGGATATGCTTGAATGTCATGCTTAATCCATAAATCGCTTTAGTTGTATTTTAGTTAATTTTAAATTAAATAAAATTGGAATTAATTATTTGGATGGTTATGCGAAAATTAGCACTTTCCAAAATATTTTCAAAATTTTGATTTTCTAAAAATTAAAATTAAATTTTGTAGAAAGTATAGGATTATCCCATAGTTAAGCTCAAGAAATTGAGCTAAGTTAACCCAAATGGTTTAGGCTCATTAGGCCTAATATATTTAAAAAATGGATTCCAATATTGTTTAGATTAAAATTAAAATTTTATATGATGATATTATACATGGGATGTATAAAACTTATAGAACACTCACTAAGTTCAAAAAATCAAGTGGGAGCGGGATTTAATCTTAAATTCCACAGCCTTCCATTGTTGATCTATTGTAAGGTGTAACAAGTATCTCACCACCAATCTTGGGTGCTCCTTCGGAGGGTTTTTGTTTCATTGGTTACTAGATATAGATTTCACATGATAGAACTAGCGGTAGGCGGATGGGGACGATCACCACTAGGAAACGGATCTCATTCAATTACACTTTTCTAGACAATGGTGTACACTTGACTAAATGGGAGTACGCTCCACTTTAGGGGGTATTTTCACTTAGAGACCAAGGTTAAATCAGTTGCCATATTTCATTTGGCATGAGATGCCTAGACAGTGGGATATGGTGGAAATTGTTTTCATCTAATTAAGGTAGTGACATGATCTCTTGGTAGTGGTATGTTCTTATTGCCCCCTGGGAGAAACGAATAAATACCTACAGGGATTATGATTATCGATCGTTTCATTACATCAATGGTTTAGTGTAATGACAAGGTCATTTTCCTTCTTTTCTTTTTTTCGGTAATTTCTTTTTCGTCCTTTTCCCTATTTTGTCTTTTTCCCGTTTATCGTTTTTCTTACATAATCTCACTTTTTGTGCTCGGATTTGATTCCAGCTTCGCATGCATCCATAATATTTGATTTTCATGATTATTGTATTTTTTATTTTGTAGAAAATACATTCTTGTTGCTTATTTTTTCGTAAAGGGTATGGATGCATACTTTATTGTAATTATTCTGGATTTTGGGGTTTTAGTGTAATTATGTAAAATAATTATTTTTCGTCTTAGGGACCATCTTGCAATTTAATTTGTAAGATATTTTGGACAAGGACCGTTTTTTAATTTATGGAAAGTGTGATAAGTGTCACACTCTTATGGAGCCACTTGTTGGCATTTGGGTGGGGAGACTTGGGAGCATCATCTTGTGACATTTGGAGGGAGGAGATTCATCCATTTGTTGGCCTAGGATTGGTGCACTTGTTGGCTTAGATGGTTGACAAGTGTAGGCTTAAAATTAAGCCTAAGAAGAAGCCATTGATTTGTGACAAGTGTAGGCTCACAATTTAGTCTTGCATTGTATGTGTGAGAGAGGTAGTGTAAGAGCACATAGTGAGTGGAGGAATACTAGATTCTCCACTCACCATTTTCACTTTATCTTTTTTCATTTCCTTTGTTCTTCAAAACCCTAAACCTAGCCACCATTGATGGAAAACTTGGTTTAGAGTTTCTTACTTCATTTTGGTTTCCTTCTACTCACCTTAGACCATAAACCTTAAGAGACAAAAGTTTCCTTTCACTCTCCTCTTCAAAACCCTTGTCTTGTTTTCCATTTTTGAGCTTGGTTGCTTTGGATTATAGAGATTTAATCCTCTATTGAGGTAAGGGTGGTAGTATGCTTATATTTTAAGTGTTTTAAGTCCATGCTTTTAATATGATAGTATTGCATATTATAGGAAACCCTCACTTTTGACTTAGGGTTTATTGATTTAAGCATGTATAATATGTATATACCATGTGTAAGAAAAGTATATGATTTAGTAATATGCTAAATTCTAGTATTTTCACATGTGGTAGTGATATAAAACTCTTGTAGAATTATTAATGTTGTATACCATTCTTATTGATTTGAATTGTTATATTGTTGGTGGTAATAATTCTATATTCTTGTTGAGGACTTATTGTGATTATTTTATAAGCTTGTTGCTAAAATGTTGAAGATTAGTAGATAAAGCTTATTGTTGATGCATGATTTTAATTGATAAGCTAGTGATATTGTTTTATACATTGTATCATAATGAGAACTTGTCATTTATTATGCCATTTTAGATTTGGAACCCTAAGACATGGTTTGTGTGGTTTCAAAATACTTGTGCATGGAAGGTGGTGTATATATGCCTTAATATTGTGTATAAGTTTTGAACTTGATATATTTTGAATTCTCTTAGGACATTATTACAAGTGACATGGCTAGAGTTTGGCTCTAGTGCGGGAGGTATGAGTTCTCCCCATTTTTAGTGCGCACTAGGGTGGTAATCCCAGCGGGTTAATGCCCGGAATAACTGTTTAGGTCTTGGCTTTATCCGAGATTTGATGTCCAAGTATTCCACTAATTGTTTTCGCATTAAATTCCAAGTTGACAACCAATGCTTAGTTGTGACTTGTAATTTCCGTTATTTGCGAATTGATGTTGTAAAGTACATTGATACTGTTATTGCATTGTGGTAGAATCATTAAGTTAGCTTCAGATGATTCCTTAGAACACCTTGAACATAGAGTCTTATGTTTTGTATACCATGGATGTATGATATTTTAGAAGCTAAGATGACTTCTTTCATGTAATGCTCTTTTTTGTATGTATAATATGAGGCCAAGGGCCATTAAACTTCAAGTTATATGTATGCTTTTAAAATATAAGTTTCGCCCTAATAACCTTTTTTGTGAAAATGGGGGTTTGAAAGGTCAATTTTTGTAAATGGATTTAAATAAGGTCCTAGGCTATTGTAGTGCATCTAAAATATCATTTTACGTTCGTGAGCATGCTCACATTTCATAGACACTTAGGTTATAACTTTTGAATCATTTATGGAATGATTTTTTGATTTTATGCAAAAATTCATGGATGGGAGTAAGTTTCAAGTTTCACCTTGGTTTTGTATGTTGTTTAGGCTTCATTGAGGCTAGGAATAATGTTTAAACTTGTTTTGGAACAAATGGAACACATGCATTGCATCAAGGTCGGACCGAGTGCATTTTTCACACTCTGCAGCAGCTTTTATTTTGCTGTAGCAGAGGCATCAGTCGACTGACGACCATCGTCGGTCGGCTGACACATGCTCGAGGGGCATTCCAGTAGCCATTTTAGGAAATTCATTATTTCGGCTGGCTGATGATTGGGGTTCAACTGACAAACGGTTGAGTTTTGGCCAGCTGATGGTTCCATTTCGGTCAACCGATCCTCCCGGGGACCATCTCACTTCATTTTCCTTGGACAGTTTCCTTGCGTCGACTTCAGAGGGTCATAACTCTTTCATTCTTAATCCAAATTGGGTCGTTCTTGAGTCTAAATTCAAGACCTTGAAGTTAGCTTTCCATTGGTTTTAACCACAACTTAAAAATCCACCTATAGTGAGAGTTATTCCTGTCCTAGTGAGATAGGTTCATGGTATCTCTTAAACGAAGAATGCCATTTTGTTCTTTTTATATCTTTTCCGTCTGGACTCCAAATCAGGTGATTCTTGAGTCCAACTTCATTCATTTATTTTTATCTATCCAATGGTCTGCATGGTAGCACTTGTTTTTTTTGTTGGAAATGTCCATTTTACCTTTGGTTCATTTTTCTTCGGGTTTGACATTCTTACTTCATTGCTTGGCTTAGTCGAGTTCCATGGATTCATGGGGAGTCATTTTGGTGCCTTAGGGATGATATACATCTCTAGAGGTTATTTTGCACATTCCACTTCCGCATTTCGGATCCGTTAACAGGTCATTCGTTCGGTTCATCACTGACTCACCGGGTTGAAAAACTTTGGTCGTCACATTTAGAGAGACCCATTGAGAGATTATATGAAAACTAAAGTTTAATTTTTGTTTCTTAATGTATACCCTTTTATTTATGCATAAATGTCTATATTTCATATGTCAAATATTATCAATCCGCTTGCTCCCATACTTAGGAATAACAAATTAACCAGGTCAAACTATGTTAATTGGAAGAGAAGTCTTCACACTGTGCTCACTCAAGAGTGCCCTCCTGCACTTAGCCCTAATGATATCCAGGAGCACAAAGAAATTCATTCTTAGTATTGGGGTTGTCAAGGTTAAAGGCAAAAAGCTGGATAAGTCCAAAGGGTTTCCATTGTGGCAAGGAAGGACACAAGAAAATGAATTATCCAGTATATCTTACTAAGAAGCACTCTAAATATATTTTTCATTCACTTGTTGCTCAAACATGTTATGTGGCAGGATCTACAAATACCTGGTGTGTAGATTCTGGAGCCAATAACCATGTTTGCAATTCATTGCAAGGGTTCCAGGAAACCAGAAAGCTGAGTGATGTGGAGATTTTTCTTCAACTTGCTTCACAAGCAAGGGTAGTAGCAGTATCAGTAGGAGTGGTTATTTTAAAAATAAATGGTAGGAGTTTATTATTAGAAGATTGCCTTTATGTACCAGAAAGCAGAAGAAACTTGATTTTTATTTCGGCTCTTTCAAAATCTGGGTTTTCAGTACTATTTGATTCAAAAGTTTTGATAAAGAAAAATGGAAAATTTATCTGCTCTGGTACATTGGTGGATAGTCTATATCTAATTCTCCTACATCTCACTAATTGTATGATACTGAAATGATTGATGCATCAAGTGTCTTACCATAAAAAAGGAAGGTTATTTCAAATAGCTCTACATATCTTTGGCATTTGCGGTTAGGTTATATTAATCTAAATAGGATCCAAAGACTGGTTAAGGATGGGCCTTTGGGCTTTTTGGTGGTTGAACCATTTCTAGTTTGCGAATCCTGCTTAGAGGGTAAAATGACCAAAAGGCCATTTATGGCCAAAGGGCATAAAGCTAAAGAGGTATTAGAGTTAGTGCATACAGATGTATGTGGTCCTATGAATATCAGGGCTAGAGGAGGATATGAGTATTTTATCACTTTCACAGATGACTACTCTAGGTATGGCTATGTTTACCTTATGCATCGCAAGTCTGAGGCTTTTGATAAATTCAAAGACTTTCAGGCAGAAAGTGAAAGGCAAACGGGTAAAAGCCTAAAAACTCTTCGATCAAATCGAGGAGGGGAATAACTCTCTTGTGGATTTGAGGATCATTTACGAGAAAATGGGATTATATCCCAAACATATGCACTAGACACATCACAACAAAACAGTGTCGCTAAAAGAAGGAATAAAACCTTACTTGACATGATAAGATCGATGATTAGTTATTCAAGTCTACCAGTATTCTTTTGGGGACATGCTCTGGAAATGACGATTTATATTCTGAACTTAACTCCATCTAAAGCAATTCCTAACACTCTTAAGGAATTGTGGACCTGGCGTAAGCCTAGTTTACAACATTTAGCGATGTCCTGCACATATGCGGAGAGAAAAGCTTGAGAAAATGGGACCAAGATGTAATGACCCGGTTATTTTCATTCCTTTCCCTTTTCTCAGATTTTCACAGATATATATATTTTTTTCCGTTAATCTTTTCCTTTCTGAGTTTAGTTTCTCATCACTTAGTGTCATCTTGAGTGCTCGGGGATGGTTTTTGAGACTCTTTTCTTTGGGTTGACAACTTCCTTTGAAAACCGAGTCATTTTCATATTTTCATTTTTCGGACACTATTCATTTTTTTGTCCTTTTCCGTATTTTGTCTTTTCCCCGTTTGTCACTTTGTTGGCATAACCACACCTTTTATGTTCGAAGTTGGTTTTTAACTTCACGTATCTTCATTCTAAGTGGTTTCCATGAAATATATATCTTTACTTCTGTAGAAAAGTACTCTAGTTGCTCCTAGTGTCCATAAGGGCATGGATGCACAGTTCTTCAGAAACATTTCCATTTCTTGGGGTGTTTTTCGTAAATATCTTCTAAAGATATTTTATTTCAGGGGTTTTAAGGAAATATTTTTGGAAGATATTTTCATTCTGGGCCAGTTGTGCAGTTTTCACTTTTTTGAGGGGTTATTGTGCAATTAATGAAAGTTATTGCTAAATGCCCTGTTTTGAGCCAGGGTCCTCATACAGGATTCATTTTCACTTTTCGTTGAGTCGTGTACTCTTAGAATTTCCTTCTGGTGGTTTTTCTCCAGTTTCAGGGTTTCTGGCCCTAGTTGCCGCCAAACTTGTTTGGGGCATATCTTTCTGCTCGGGACTCAGTTTTTGACACCGTTTATTCTGTTATTCATCTTTTCTCATTTTGGTTCTTTTTCATTCACGGAGTTTTTTCCGTTTGAGCGCGTATGCTCAAATTCCACTTATCCGGACCCAGCAAGGCCCGTTCGGGACGCTTTTAGAGTTTTTCTATAAATAGGAGGTCTTAAGATGAAAAATCAGATTTTTCTCTCTCTCTCATCTCTCTTGGTCGGCAACCATGGTAGCCAAGGGGCTGCCACCCTTCTTCTTCATTTTCTGGCCACTTCCCTTTAGTAAAAAGGTGTAGTGCCTTAGCGTTTTATGTTCGCCTTGCCGTGCTCTACTTTTCCCCCTTATTAGAATCCGTTTTTGGTTATTTCTTGAGTTAGGGTTTGAAGTCAAGTTGTGATTTTGATGGGGCTTCCTTGGGGGTTATGTTCATTGTGTTGTCCCCGACAAAACTTAAAAGTTTCGTCGGATTTGGAGCGGTTTTGTTTTGATGGGGATTTGAGATTTCATCACAAATGGAGGTAGGGGGTGTTATAATTTCATATTTTTGTTCTCTTACATGTTTTTGATACTTATACAACTTGTATGCATGCTTTTGCTCATAATCTAGAATTTAATTTAATTATTTTCTATTGTTAAGATTTAATTCTCATGATAATGTATAACTTAGAATTAAATTGTGGTATACTAGGAAATTAAGCTTTGATATGTTTGTTAACATATATTAATTTGGGATTATTTGAATAAGAGTTACACTTTTTATTTAATAATTATCTTTGGTGAAAGTTTAATTCCCATGGACGTACCTTGCATGAAACTAACTTGTGATATGCTTTTAAATTAAGTTTTGGAATGTTCTTTAATATACTTTAATTTGAGAGCATTTGGATGAGTTTGAAAATCTAGAGACTTTAATTAAGAGAATTAATTAAAATTTATTTTTATGATTCCATTAGTCTAATTAGGATTTTGAATGAATATAAGTAATGATCATGATATGTCCTTTAACATATATTAAATTGAGACCATTTGGAAATGATTTAAAATCTAGAGGATTTAATTATTTTTATTTAATTAAATTCTATCTTGTTGTTCTATGAATTTAATTTTGTAGTAGAAGTTGTTTCTATGTATAAATCATGGATTTGGACTTTTGTGTATTCATATAGTTGTGTTTTGAGCATTGGATAACATTGTTGTTATATTTATATTCATGAGAACATGTTTTCTTTATAGAATATATTGTTGCCTTGTGTAATGAATTGCACACTTTGTAATTAACATTATATATATGCCATTTTAGAATTTAAACTCTAAGGCATGTATTATGGGTTCAACCTACTTGTGCATGAAAGGTGATTTCGTGCATTATATAATTATGTATAAGTTATGAACTTATTTGGTTTATTTTGGAGTCTTGGGAGATTGTTGTTATAAGTGACATAGCTAGAGTTTGGCTCTAGTGCGGGAGGTATGAGTTCTCCCCAATTGAGATAGTGCGCACTAGGGTGGTCTTTTCAGCGGGTTAATGCCCAGAATAACCATTTTGTTCTTGGTTTAGTCCGAGACATGATGTCCAAGTCTTCCACTATTTGATTTCGCATTCAATTCCAAGTTGACTATCATGTTTAATTGTGACTTGTGGTTTTAGCTATTGGCGATTTGATGTTGTTAAGTACATCTATACTAAATTGTTATATTTAGTTGTTTTCACACTTTTAGATTTCAAGTTGATAACTTAGAAGAATCTATGTCTTGATGTGTGGTATTAGAAATTCTAATTATACTAAATTGTTATATTTAGTTGTTATTGCATTTTAGATTTCAAGTTGATAATTTTGAGAATCTATGTCTTGATGCATTGTATTTGAAATTCTAATTATGCTAAATGGTTATATTTAGTTGTTCTCGTACTTTAGATTTCAAGTTGATAACTTTGAGAACTTTTATCTAGTTGCTTGTATAGCATGCTCTTATGTCGTTTGGAATTGCATGAAGGATGTGATTTATACTAGAAATGTTCTAAGGTAGCTTAGGATGCTCCCTGAGTCTAACCTTTGACATAGACGTTAGGTGGCATGACCTTTTGAACTATTTCATGATGATCTAAAAATTTGTAAGAAATCGAGTCTATGCATGCTCATTCTCTACGAGTAAACTTGTTTACTCACCCCGAAGTTACTGGGGGATTTGTTCAGGTACAGGATTCAAGATTGGAGACTTGCACTTGCCTTGGGAGATTTGTAGATTTAAAGCTTCTTTTAAAGTATTCTTGTTCACATGCAAGTGTTACCATGTTTAAGTTTTGCTTATAAAGATGTAATACTTAGTTAGGTTCAATTACGTCATTTTTGCCTTATAGCATGTAAAGTGTACTTGGATATATTATTTGGAACCTATTTGATATGTATGACATGAGGCCAAAGGCCAAAATCCTTAAAGTTCAAGTGTATGCATTTAGATTCCAAGTTTTATCTTCGGGATGTAATCTTCCTAATTTTGAGGGTTGGCATGTAAAATCTTGTAAATGAAATGTAATAAGGCCGTAGGCCATTGTAACATGTTTAAAATGTCATATTACACTTGCGTGTATGTTCACATCATCACACACTTGCATATAATTCGGTTTGATCATGCTATGGGGGATGCAAATGAAACTTAGGAATTCTTTTCAGCCTTGGTGCATAACAGGCCTTATTTTCATATTTTCGACTTGTTTCGGTTAACTGGTGGCTCATTTCGGTCGACCGGTTCTTGGTTCAATTCATTTGCACAGTTTAAACTTATTTTCCAGTAACTTAGTTAGTGTTTGGGCTTGTTTTAGTCGACCGGTTCTTCATTTCGGCCGACCGAAGTGGCTTCTCTTCAAAATCAGTTTTTGGACAAAATTTTTGTTCATTTTAGCCTACCGAAATGGCTATTTCGGCCTACCTAAATAACTTCTTTCAGCTTTGTTCCTCCGACTTCAAATAGTCATAACTTCTTCATTTCTAATCCAAATTGGGTGATTCTTAAGCCTAAACTCAAGAATTTTGAGTCAGATTTTCAATGGTATCAATGCCATTCTCAGATTCAAATCACAGTGGGAGTTATTCAAGTTTTAGTGAGACAATGTCAGTTTTTGCTTAAAATGGAAAAGGGCATTTTGTGGGATTCTTGTCCAAAGTTCTTAGAACCTCTTAAAATATTATAAAATGATTAGATTAGGTTGTATTCACCTTGTTTGACTTGTTTAGAGTCAAGTTTCTCTTTTTATTTGTGAATTGACCATTTTGCCCTTGGTTAATAGTTTTTGCCCGTTTTGACCTTTGTTTTCGCTTTCGTTTCCTTTGAGTTCCATGACTTCATGGAAGGTCACATTGGTGTCTTGGGGATGATTTATATCTCTATAGGATTTGGTTTTATCTTTTGTTTCCGCATTTCGGATCCGTTATCGGATCAACTTTCGGTTCATCACTGACGCACCGAGTTGAAAAACTCGGGTCATGACACAAGATCACATGTTTGTCTTTTTGTGGGCTACCCAAAGGGTATAAAAGGTTATTCATTTTATAATCCTAAGGAGCAAAAAGTCTTCGTTAGCATGAATGCTAATTTTCTTGAGGACGATTATATAATGAATCACCATCCTCGAAGCAAAGTTGTTTTAAAGGAATTGATAGATACACCAATCAATCAAGGAGTGGACATAACATTTTTGCCTAATGAGACACCGGATACCATAGATCCAAAACCTCTTACTATACCGGAACCTCGACGTAGTGGGAGAGTTATCAGGCCACCTGATAAGTTAACGCTCTTGGGAGGTCTTACGAGATGATTCCAGAAAAGCAAGATCCCTCCAGCTATGAAGAGGCTATGAATGATTATGAGTTGGGACTTTAGCAAGATACTATAAAGGCTGAGATGGAATCTATGTACTCTATTTAGGTTTGGGAGCTAGTAGAACCACCTGCAAATATTAAACCTATACAGTGCAAGTGGGTTTAGAAGCGAAAAATGAGATCAAATGGGAAGGTTGAAACCTTCAAAGAAAGGCTTGTTGTGAAAGGGTTTACTCAAAAAGAGGGTATCGATTATGAGGAGACTTTTTTGCCAGTAGTCATGTTTAAGTCTATTTGTATTCTCTTATCCATTGTAGCTCATCTCGATTACGAGATTTGGAAAATGGATGTCAAGACGGCCTTTTTGAATGGTCATCTTGAGGAAAACATATATATGATGCAACCAGATGGGTTCATAGAAAAGGGCCAAAAGTATATGGTATGCAAGTTACATAGGTCTATTTATGGACATAAGCAAGCATCTCGTAGTTGGAACATTCGGTTTGATTTAGCAATCAAATCTTTTGGATTTAATCAGAATCTAGAAGAATCTTGTGTATATAAGAAGAGTAAAGGAAACGTGGTGGTGTTTCTACTTTTATATGTTGATGACATAATACTAATTGGGAATGATGTAGGAATGTTATCAACTGTAAAAATTTGGTTATCCAATCAATTTGATATGAAGGACTTGGGAGAAGCCAGTTACATTCTAGGGATAAAGCTTTTGTGAGATCGTAAAAATAGAATGTTGGGCTTATCTCAGACTGCTTATATTAATAAGATACTGGCCAAGTTTGGTATGCATAATTCCAAGAGGGGTTTGTTACCTTTCAGGCATGGAATTGCTCTTTCTAAACAACAGCGTCCTAATACACCAAAGGAGGAAGAACGCATTAAGGCATTTCCTTATGCTTTAGCAGTAGGAAGCCTCATGTATGCTATGCTTTGTACTAGACCATATATCTGTTTTGCAGTTGGCATGGTCAGCAGATATTAGTCCAACCCTGGACAAGAACATTGGATAGCGGTGAAGCACATCCTTAAATATTTGAGGAGGACCAAAGATTGCATGTTGATCTATGGGGGTGATGATTTACTTCCAGTGGGTTACACAGATTCTAACTTCTAGTCAAATAGGGAAAATAGGAAATCTACCTCAGGATATGTGTTTACCCTTGGTGGAGAAGCCATTAGTTGGAAGAACGTGAAGTAATCTTGTATTACAGACTCAACCATGGAGGCCGAGTATGTAGCAGGTTCAGAGGCAACTAAATAGGCTATATGGCTTAAGAATTTCCTCTTAGAGCTTGGAGTGGTATCACTGGTATGATCTCCTATTATCTTATATTATGATAATAGTGGGGCAATTGCTCATTCTAGGGAACCGAGGAACCACAAGAAGGGAATGCACATTGAGCGCAAATATCATCTCATTAGAGATATAATTCAGCGTGGAGACATTGTTCTCATAAAGATTGCATCTGCAAATAACGTTGCAGATTTGTCACTAAGACTCTACCTACTAGGGTTTTTAAGTCTCATGTTGAAGGGATGGGTGTTAGATGTAATGGTAATTGGCTTTGAGTGCAAGTGGGAGATTGTTGGGATTATATGCCCTACAATCCAATTATTTATTATTTATTCGATATTTTAATAATAAATGTGATATTCATGCATTGGGCTTTACATATATTTCCATAAGATGCATTATAGTCCTCAAGTTGCATTATAGGTAACTTAAGTGTGTAAATGAGATTTACACGCAGGAGATTTGGGTTCACCGATTTCTTGCACCTTGGCATTGTTCGCAGTTAGTGATAAAAGTTAGGCATTTTTATCTGTAAGACTGTAACACACTTGACCTCTATAAGATAGAATGGTTTGTCTCGACTATTAGGGTAGTTGACTCTAAAGCAGTATGTTAGTGTGCTTGGAGTACACTGAATTGGATCACCATAAGATCACACCATTCAATGTACTGTCATTATTTTGGTGTTTTTCTTATCTACTAAATTCATAGGCTTTAAATCCTGAGGGATTTAGTGAACTCAAGTTTCAGTACTAGTCACTTTGACTTACCAATGTGTGAGATCTTTTTAAGTTCAATACCACGGTATCTTGGGTAGCTAATGTTGAAGCTCTAGAACACAAATGCTCAACATAGAATCCATACTCTTTATAAGAGTTGGAATATCCCCTTGAAGCAATTTAATAAGTTTGATCACTAGAACCTGGCCAGGGCATTTTAGTAAAATGTTTACTAAATTAATTTTCTATTATTTATTTAGAAAAATATTTATTTTGAAAAATCCTTTTATAAAAGTATTTAATTCAGTGATTATAAGGATTAAATTGGTTACTCAAGGAATATAAAATATAAGTAAGCCTTAGGTGGGATGGTATATATTTTCCTAGGGCTACTTATGGATATTCGGTAGTGGAGGTGCTTATATGTAATTATTTAGTAGATAGGGCCTTGTCGTAATTTCTAAATCTTATAGTGCAATTACAATACTATTGTGGTACTTATTGTAATTAATTAGATATAACTCTATCTCTATCCAATAGGAGCTAGGATAAGGAAGCCCTCTTAGATCCTCATCTCTAACCCCATATATTTTAACCATCTCTCAGGTCATATATTTTGTGATATACGGCGATACAAAATATTCTCTCGTACACTATTCAAAATATAGTGAGAGAGAAGGTTAGGGTTCCACAAAAACCTACATTAGGGTCATAGAGGTGAAGACTCATTGGTATTCAAGGCCAAAGGAGAAAGTGTTCATCGGAGTTCAAAGCCAAAAAAATAGTGTTATTGTATTCGACGATTATTCAATCATCCAAAGGTATGAGATCCCTTTACAGTATTTCTTAATTTGATGAAAAACCACATAGATATGATCCAGAAAATTTATTAAATGCTTCCGTTGTGCCTTCAATTTTAGTTTACAGATTTACTTATCATTAGTTTGAACATGAGTTAATTTTTTCCAAGAAAATCGAAGGAATATTCATATTGAATTTTGATCCATGAAAGACTTAGGACACATAATTTCTAAGTTTGAAAGCTAGAAATTAATATGAAGTCAACAAATTTTAGCAATGATGTCCAGGTTTAGTAAGAACCAAGATTACGGACCATTAACGGTCACAAGATCTGCCGCGACCATTTAGCAGCTGCTGTGGCAAGATAGTAACAGGCACTTTTTAAAATCATAAGAACGACCCTAATACCCAAGACAGGAGGTAGATTCTACATGGAAAAGTATCCTGATGTCGTAAAACAATTTTAAACATCACAGAGCATTATTTATGTACTGGTAAAAAGTTCAACTCTACTTGGTCTAAAGCAAGTTCCATACCTGCACCTTTCTTTAAAATGGACAAATGATGAACAACAAGGAACTTTCCTACTGATCTGCCACTGCTCATCCCATACTGTTTTTGTGTATGCTGAATCATCTAGAAAAGCAAGTTTCCAAAGGTTGTCATAGTAGACCTGAACCTTTTCTGCTATTCCTAGACATTCAACAAGATAAATTCCAACTTCCTTCACCTAAAAATGTTTTGGACAACCATGACACCGTTAATTGATCAGTCCACTAACAAATAATTGAATATGCATATATATGCAATGGTAAATTTCTTTGAAATCATGAATACATAACTGTTAATAGGATATTACATTTGATGCCTAACTACCCTAATCTCATTCATTTGAAGGTTAAAAACAAGGGTAAGGAATGAGCAACCAAAGAAAAAACTGATTACTCTTTTTAGGATTGGAAAAACTATTCTAAATTCCTTTCACATATGGAAGCATGGACTAAGCAAGGTAGAAGAAACAGTATTAATTCAACTTAAGATACCTAAAACACTTAACCTTACAACCAAAAGGCACTTTAACTTCCTTGGTGATGCATGGTGAGTTCTTCATTCCTTTTTTTCTTTTTTCTTTCTTTTTTCTTTCAAGAACGTGAACATCCTCAAAACAAGAAGTTTTTTTTGGGGGGCAATCTATTATCATCTTACGGTGCCTTTCATGTGTTTTGATTTGCTTATTTGTCATAAATGTTATTTTTCATATACTACTAATGTTTTCTTTCTTCATTAATTACTAATTTTAAGTGCAAATTATTGGTAGTTTGTCATTAATAGTGTAATTTTAGAAATCATGTGATTTCAAGTGAGGCATATGACCTTTCAAATGGTATATTGATAAATTTAATTTATATTCTTTTTGGTGGACAAATTAATGATGCTTGCATTACATTTAAGTAGCGATTGAACTGTGTTGCAGAGCAACCAGAGGATCTTATAAAGAGGCATTCTAGCTCATAAGCACTAGCTTTCTGGAGCCATCAGTAGTAGAATTATAAGAATATATGATAGATGTTAAATATTGCTACTTATTGTGAGTCGTACACAGCGAAATATTTAGAAAGTTTTGATTATTTAGAAAATAGATCTTGTGATATTCTAACTTTCTTTATTTTAGTAATTAATAAATTAATATCATGCAACAAAATAAAGCAAAGTAAAAGTTAGAGATGAAACCAAGATTTTTAGCGAGGAAACCCCAGTTGATAAAATACGTTAACTGTTTACATGGGAAAACCTCGTGGACTGTACAGTCCAAAGTAAACCGATCTACTATTCTTGAAACAAAGTACACTGAACTTTGACTTTGGCTCATACCTTATTATTCTACTAAACACCAACTGCTGACAATCCTCTGGCTTTGCAACTCCTCGTCCAACAACAATTTGACCTCAGGCTTATGCTTGATATTTGTAGAAGAGTAGCAAATTGATTAGACAACACTCCTCGAATGCTCCAACCTTTTCAAAGTGTGATCGCCATTGCTTCTATTCTTCAATCGAGAAGTAGATCTGCTTTTGTCTGATCAATGTAGATGCAACTATATGATCACGATCATGATTTAAACAATACAACTCTAAACTCACTATGTGTTTATGTGTATATGTTCTAGAAAGATAAACAGAAAATTATCTAAGAATTTCTGAAACAAAAATCTTACTAAGGCTTTTTAGGAATAATAAATTGATAATGCAAAAGCCGTCCATAAACCAATGTATATGACATGGTTTATATAGAGTATAGAATGACCTAATCCCTCTGAAAATAAGGAAAAATTTGTGCATAGGATTTGGTGTAATTCTAGACCAACTGGAAAACAATTCTGAAACAGGAAACTGAAAGTAGTGGTGTTCAAACAATCTGGTAAACCGAAAAACCGAACCGGACCAAACTAAATTGGACGGTTTGGGTTAGTTGTATAGCGGTTTGGTTCGGTCTTGGGCCCAAAATTATGAAATCATAATTTTACGGTCTGGTCCTGGTTTGAGGTCCTGTTGGATCGGCCCTGCTAGGACCGAACTGTCATATAACTTATATTATATATATATATATATATATATATATATATAATGATATAACTTATAGTTTTGGCTGGACACAAGCTACTCCCACTTCCCACCTTTCTCAATAAAGTTACTCCCAATTTACACAATTCCCTTATTCTTTGAACTTTTCTCAGGTCATGATGAAAGCTAGCAAAGAGAGAGATAAAGAAAACAAAATGATAGCCATAATAATAAAAACATCATATGAAAATTACCAAACAATAAAAAACTACACAATCAGAGACCAAATGTTGCAAAAATAAAGTATAACCATTAGGGACCAGTGGAGATTATTGGTTCTTTAAACACTAAAGTGGAATAGTAGTGTTTGTCAAATTGTATCAAAAAAAATATATATAATAAATATATATAATGAATCTGTTTGTTGTTTCACAAGTTAAGTCCATATTGTCGGTTCTCTGTTGATGTATTATACACATGGAAAAATAAGAAATTTTATTTTTAAAAAATATAATAAAAAGGAAATCAACTGAAACTGACAAACCGAACCGAACCAAACCGGTTTTTTGTGGTTTGGTTTGGTTTGGTTCCATGGGTATTATGGTTCAGTCTGGTTTAAAAAATAATGAAACCATTATAAATGATTTAGTCCAAAAAAAACTCTTAATCCGGTCCAAACCGGACCGTGTGCACCCCTAACTGAAAGTTATAAACTAATCAGGACATCTTGAACCGGTTTAGAGCGGCTGAACCGGTTCAAGATTGGCAGAAATTATTCGAAGCCAATCTTGAACATCTTGAACCGGTTCAAAGGGGCTGGACTGGTTCAAGTTTGGCAGACTTGAATTCCTTGGTTCATTCAGCCTAAAAACATTCTACAGAAACTTTTGAAAAATATGGAAAGTGTAGAATGAGTCCTAACCTGTTTAGAATCCTTCCTAATGTGTTGTTTTTACCTTTTTCTTCAAATGATCTTCAATCATGGTAAGTTTGAACAACTTCCCAGTTTTGTAGTCACAATTGAACTTGATAACTTACAGAACAAGTAATTTGAATTACAATTCGACAAGGACTTGTTTTGTTTATGATAATTGCCAAAACAAAAATAGTAACTCACAATCTCCCCCTTTTGGTAATTTCGTGACACAACCCTAAAAACAATTTATAATCTACCTAAAGTAGAAAAATAAATTATAATTGTTCAAAGGTAACAAATTGTGACGGCCCTGGTTTTTCAAGTCGGTGTATCCTATGATGAACCGAAGATTGATCCGATAATGGATCCAGATACGGAAGCAAGAAATAAGACAACGGTCTCCCAAGGCACAACACACTTCTAAGACACTTTGATAACCTTCCATGAGGTCGTGGAACTCAATGAGAACTAATGCGAAAACAAAAGATAAAAAATACGACAAATAAGCCCCTCGGGACAAAATAGTCATTTTACATGGAAATGATGTCCCTAGAATGTATATTATTCCCGAGATACATCCCTGACTTCCTATGAAGTCACGGAACTCAAAAGAAAGTAGCGAAAGCGAATTGCAAGAAAACTGGACAAAAATAGCCCTAAGGGCAAAATGGTCATTTTTAAAAATATAGATTCGGATGCTACCGAGCACATTGCTGGAAAGACAACGAAAAACTAATCAAGATGGACTCAAGAATCGCATGATTCGGAGTCCGGACAAAGGAGAAACGGCAAAACAAAGACAAACGGACATATAAAGCAAAAAGGGTAAACTAGTAATTATTCAGAAAGATCCGGGTGTAACCGAGCACACCATTGGATAGACGACAAAAAATTAGTCAAGTTTAGGGAGGGTTTCTTCTTTATGTTTTTTCAAAAAATGTCGTCTTTGTGATGGCCCTGCTTTTTAGGCCAGTGCGTCTTATGATAAACCGAACAAAAATCCAACAGTGGATCCAGAATGTGGAAGCAAAAGGTGTAACAGTGGTCTCTAGAGATACTACACATTTATAAAACACCAATGTGATCCTCAATGAGATCACGAAATCCAAAGAATGCAAATGCGGAACGATAGTCTCAAAAACGGATAAGAATGAACCTAGGGACAAAATGGTTATTTCATAGATAAATGGATTCTACCAAGCATACCATTGGAAAGACAACAAAAAATTAATGAAGTTAGACTCAAGAATCACCTGATTCGGAGTCTAGACGGAAAAGATATCAAGTCTTGAAGTTAAGGAAAGAAAACCCCTTTCCGGTTCAAACCAAATCCTAACACTACCTCACTAAAACTTGAATAACTTGAGATACAAATGGAATCTGAAGCACTAATTGGTATCATTGGAAAGCTTATTTTGACGCGGTCAATTTAGACTCAAGAACGGACCAATTCGAAGTTGAAACGAGTGAGATATGGCCCTCTGAAGGAAGATGTTTAGAGCATGACCTGCCATGGCGGGCGCTCGCCCAAACCATGCACAAATCCTACGGGCACCTGCCAAATCCCTCAATGGGCTGGAGATATTCGCGGGGCCTCACCAAAACCCGCAGGGGCCCACCAGTTGTTACCCCAGCACGGATTTTTGAGCCCCAAAACGCAGAAACATAATTTGGAAAACAAGTTCCAAGAACCTAGGTAGCTTAACTAATCATTTGCAAGTGTGTGGAACATACTTAAAGGTACAATCTAATTAATCAAGGAAAATAAGCAAAAGATGGCCTTAAGGCCTCATGGCATGTCATTTACAAATTGTTTTCAATCCTTGAAATTCTATATATTCCGTAAACAAACTATGAAGTTAAACTAACATACATATCATATAAGTGTCTTTGGCCCTTGGCCTCATTACATATACATTCAAAGGGTGTCAAAAGGTGCACTTAAGTGCATATTACATAGTTTAGACAACAAATACAAGTTTTGACATATAAGGCTACAAAATGACATTTCATGCTAACAATTGCATGAAATGGAAACTAAAAAGCTACAAGTCGTCCAAGGAATGATGAGCATCACGAACCCAGCCTTCATACCTAAAACAAATCCCCAGTAACTTTAGGTGAGTAACTTAAAGCTACTCATAGGAAATGAGCATGCATCGACCTAACATTTTACAAAACTTTCACCTCAAGATGAAACATGTCAAAGGGGCTCATGCCACCTAACGTTTATGTCAAATGAGACCCAGGGAGCATCCTAAGCTACCTTAGATCATTTCCAACACAAATCACATCATTCGTACAATTTAAGTAGCATAGAAACATGTTATACAAGGCAACAAGATATAGATTCCCAAGGTCATCAACTTGAAATCAAAAACACGAAAACAATAATAGTGGATCATGCCGCCTAACGTCTATGTTCTAAATAGATCTATAGGACTGTTCCTATGCCACATTTGAACATCAAAACCCAATTCACAATATTGATCCAATTTAACCAACATTGGAACTTCCAATATAACGCACAAAGCGTGATTTCTCAAAGTTAACATCTTGAAACTCAAAATAGGAGATCAAATAAGAAACAACAAGTTACAACTTCATCTAGTTATCAACCTGAAATGAAATGCGAAATCAAACAAAGTGGATACTTAGACATCACGCTGGATCAGACCGACACTATATTTACTTTAGGGTTACTAGCCCATGGGTAACCTCCCTATGTGCGCACTAGACTTGTAGAGGGACAATCCCCCATACTAGAACCATGTCCTAGCCTTAGTCAAACAACAACATCCCCAAGTTTCCAAAATCAATAAGTTGTGCAACAATGCATATATCAACATGTACATACAATATAATCAACTATCTTCCATGCACAACCAAATTTAGAAACACATGCAATACATGCTCTAAGTCCACAACTACTATGGCATGAAAAGATGTCAAATACAAAATGTGCAACTCATTACACAAGACAACAATATAATCCATAAAGAAAACATGCTCTCATGAATATAAATATAACAACAATGTTATCCTATGCTCCAAACATAACCAAGTGAATATACAACAAGTCTAAGTCCATGATTTAAATATAGAAACAACTTCTAAAACACAACTAGGTCCATGGAGCCATTAGATAGAATTTAATTATATAAGAATAATTAAATTCTCTAAATTTCAAATCAATATGAAATAACCTCAAATTTTATATGTTAAACAATATAACATGCTTATTACATATATCAAATCAAAAGAGCAAAATGAGCAAGACATCATCATGTAGATTTAAATTAATTTAAATTAATTAAACCTCTAATTTTCAAAAGTTGTTCAAATGATCCCAAATAAATATATAACAAAGATTAAATCATGATAATCACTAATATCAAGTCAAAACTTAATTACATCAATGGAGTAATTAAATAGAATTTAATTACAAAAAATTTAAATAAATCTCTAGATTTTATTTCTCATCCAAACATACTCAATTTAATATATATTGAAGAACTTATCATGATCATTACATATATTCCTTCAAAACCTAATTTAAATCATGGAAACATATGAATAAAAATTAATCAAATTAATTTATAAATTCCTCTAGATTTCAAAACAACACAAAATGATTTCAAGTTAATATATGTTATGAATCAAGTCATGGCATTTCCTAAAATCATGTCGTAGCTTGATTTCATACAAGACACTATTGACTACTCACTTAAAATTTAGATTAGAGACATGCATTTCATTGTTATCAAGATATAAAGCATATAAAACATCAAAAACATAACTTAGAACATCCCCTACCTCACAAGAGGATTATTCCTCTTGAATCCAAGGCAAATCAGCATAAAAATGGCAAATCCTTTAAGGGTTATGTAGAGGAGGATGTGGGGAACAAAAAGTATTCCAAGTTTTATGGTTTAAGGTAAGTGGAAGGGCCTCAAAAATTAAGGTCAAGGTCTAAGCACCAAGCTTCTCTAATGGTGGCTAGGGTTTTTGGTGAGTAAGATAATGACATAATGTGAAAAAAAAAATATGAGTGGAGGAAATAGAAATCCTTCACTCACTATGTGATCCTACACCATGATTAACACACACATCAATGGTCAATTGCACAAAAATCCTTCTTTAACAACATAATCTCAAAGTGGCCCGAAAATAATTGCAAGACAAAATTTGGTGCCTACACTTGTCACCCATCCAAGCATCCATTGTAGGCTTAATCCTAAGCCTACACTTGTCAACCACCCAAGCCAACAAGTGCACCTATCCTAGGCCAACAAGTGGGTGAATCTCGACCTTCCATGTGTCAAGAGATTAAGCTTCTAAGTGGTTCACCAAAATGTCAACAAGTGGTCCCATAGGAGTGTGACACTTGTCACACGTTTCAAAAATTACAAAAAGGTCCTTTTCCAAAATATCTTCTAAATTAAATTACAAAATGGTCCCTAAGACAAAAAATAATTACTTTATTTAATTACACTAAAACCCTACAAGTTAAGAATATTACAAAAAGGTTATGCACTCATAGCCTTTACAAGAAAAGTAAACACTTAGCATGCTTTTCTACAAAAGTGAGAATGTAGATAACATGGAAACTAAATACTATGGATACATGCAAAGCCGGAATCAAATCCGAGCACAAAAAGTGAGGTTATGCAAAGAAAATAAAAAAAGGGGAAAAAGACGAAAGGTGAATAGTGTCGAAAAATGAAAAATGTGAAAATGACTCGATCCTTAAAGGAAGTTGTCAATCCAAGGGAAGGAGTCTCAGAAACCATTTTTGAACACTCGAGACGACACTAAGTGATAACAAAAAAAAAAAAAAAAAAAAATAGAAAAGACAATGGAAAAAATTTATCTGCAAAATTTGAGGAAAAAGGAAATGAAGAAAATGACCGAGTCATTACAGTCTTGTTCCCGAAAATCCCGCGCAAAGTTCATTTTTCTGGTTTATGCCATTTTCTTTAAAACTTGAAATTTTAGTACTTGGTACTATTCATCAACTTTTTTTTTTGAAAAATGTGTCAACCGATTCGAAACTTCCGAGGGTCTTGTGGGTGTATTTTAAGATTGTATTTTCAATTTAGGCAATTTAAAAACCTCCCGAAGCCCCATTTCCTTTCCTTTGGCAGCTGCTCAGAAAGATTTTAACCCTCTTGACCTGATTTTCTTGTGGGTATTCTGGACATTTCACAGCACATTTTTTTTTGTTTCTGTCCGCATAGTCAGGTAGAAAACTTGATTTTTTTTTCTTTCCGAGGGGGGGGGGGGGGGGGTTGTTTCTTCTTTGTGTTTTTCTAAAAAAATTCATTTAAGGATCCATTTTAAGCCTCAGTTTTGGAAAATTAGAAAAGGACCCTTGCTGTCAGCTGTGCCATGCTCATGAGCACCGGTGGCACGCGCGCGAAATCGTTTTTGTTTTTGACCTTTCTCCCTCGTCTGGGCTTCAAATCGAGTAAACGTTTTTTTTAAACTTGACTAATTTTTTGTTATCTATCCAACGGTGTGCTCCGTTATGCCTGGATCTTTCTGATAATTACCAATTTACCCTTTTTGCTTTATATGTCCGTTTTCTTTGTGTTGCAGTTTCTCCTTCGTTCGGACTCCGAATCATGCAAATATTGAGTCCATCTTGATTATTTTTTTATTGTCTTTCTAGCGGTGTGCTCGGTAGCACCCAAATCCATATTTTCAGAAATGACCATTTGGTCCTTGGGGCTATTTTTGTCCGGTTTTCTTACAATTTGCTTCCGCTACTTTCTTTTGAGTTCCGTGACTTCATGGGAAGTCATGGATGTGTCTCTGGAATAATATCATTCTAGGGACGTCATTTCTATGTAAAATGACTATTTTGCCCCTAGGGGCTTATTTGTCATATTTTCGATCTTTTACTTCCGCGTCAGTTCTCATTGAGTTCCACGACCTCGTGGAAAGTCATCAAAGTGTCTTAGAGGTATATTGTGCTTTGGGAGACCGTTGTCTTATTTCTTGTTTCCGCATCTGGATCTATTATCGGGTCAATCTTCAGTTCATCATAGGACGCACTAGCTCGAAAAACCAGGGCCGTCACACAAATACAGAATCATTCTCTGTTCTCTGTTCATTAAATTGGATATATGACTGAACCTGATTTCCTGCACAACATCAATTAACAACTACCAGTGAAGTTTAATAAAACAAATTATAAGAACTCCCCCTTTAGTAAATATAAAAAAAAAAAATCCAACAATTTTATCATATCTCTCCCCCTTAATATCATAACTGTTATCTCCCCCTTTTTGTAACAAATTATCAAAGGATAGAGACAAATAAGATAAGTAGATAAAAGATCCAAACAAGCTATTAAAGCATATACCAAGAATATCTAAAAATAATGACATGTGAACAAGAGTATGATGTCATGATGCATGATAAATACACACATAAAGTAGCATCATTATCTTCTCAACCACTCTGTCAGAAAAACATCAGTCTACTCCACTATCCTCAGCCTCTTCATCTTCCTCATCCTTATCTCCATCTGAATAGACATCATCCTCAACTCTCAAAGATGGATATGGAGGTGCAGGCCTGTAAACATCCTCATCTGGAACTCCTGGTTGATGTCCTCTCATCTAATTCATCTGTAGTTTGAGATCTCGAATCTTAACCATCATTCTGTCAAACATAGCTATTTGATGCTGAAGTATATGAGAATACATAATGTTTACTTCTGCTCAAGTGAAATTTCCTTTTAGAGGAAATAGCTAAGTAATTTCTAGCGCTTGTGATGACCCTTCATCAACACCTCTCCGAGCCTTTCTTGCATTCTTCCTAGTAGTTTGTGTCTTTTTCAGAGAATGAGGATCCAATTCAGTCATGATAGACTGATGATATGCTCTTGAAGGAATCTGAACATTATTTCTTTTAAATATTTCCATGATAATCACCGTAAAAGAAGAAGAATACTTTCTCGAGTTCTTCTTATAATGAGCTATCATAAGCTGCACAATAGATGGTGCAAGCTGAATAGTCTCATTAATAGTAAGAAAATAGAGAACTTGTGCTCGCTTAAGATTGATTTCATCTTTCTTTCCGAAATAGCCCAGATTTGCCATAGCAAACAAATTGAAGAGCATTGCTTCATCTGTTAGGAATTAAGCTGGAATACTATCTTGATTCATAGAAGAGTTCGGCATGCAGATCTTTGAAACAATCCAGGAAAAATCTAGACCCGTGATTGTCAAAGTCAAAATATGTCATGTTAACTGAATACTGTCTGGAAGGTCTAGGATAGCTACAATATCCTTCTCATCTACTATATAATCAATTCCAAAAAGAGATACAATAAAGTATGAATCTTGAGTATCTCGAATATTCGCATAAAAGTAGCGAATCATATCAGGACAGTAGGCACTCTTCCCAAGCTTAGTAAAGAAAAGCCATTTATTTTCTTTGATGTAATTTACTAGCTTTTGACTTACAGTTTCTTGAAGCTTCTGAAGATTAATGTTACTTTCAAACTTGATAGGACCATTTATGTAGACTGAGAGATACACTAGCCAAACATCGTCATTTTAGAAGTGTGACTCATCAAACTCAATCCTATCGGTGCTAGAAACAGACAGATAATTCATTGGAGTATCTCTTGAAGCATGTGACCCACCTTGAGGTTCTTGAACAGTTATACTGGTTCGGGACCTTTTAGGAGGTCTAGGTTGTGCAATACCTTTCCCTTTTGCTTCCTTAGACAATTTAGGAGCCATGTTCTTTAGAAACTTTTTCACTTTGAATCTTATAAACTCTCTTGGGAATTCTATCAAACACTTGGTGTGCAACCCTAAAAGTGTTTATAGAATAGCTTAATTTGATCTTCAATGCTCCCAAAAATCCACAACAATTGTAAGATTGTATCCCCAAAACACAATGAAGCTTCAATCTCTTCAATCAACCCAAAAACTTAACCAATCCTCTAAGATTTTAATCCCAAACTCTATAATTTTCTATCAAACCCACTTCTGAATTTCAAATTTCCACACAACCATCAATTTTTGTCTTCAATCTTCATGTTTATCATGTAATGATCAATTATAATCCATGAATGAATGGCAAATATGTAATGACCCGGTCATTTTTCTTCCTTTTCTTTTTCTCAGATTTTAACGGATATTTTTTTTCCGTTGTCTTTCCCTTTTTGGGTTCAGTTTTTCATCACTTGATGTTGTCTCGAGTGCTCTGGAATGATTTCCAAGACTCTTTTCCTTGGATTGACAACTTCCTTTGGGGATTGTGTCATTTCCATATTTTATTTTTCCGAACACTATTCACATTTTGTCTTTTTCTCGTTTATTCTTTTTCCTTGCACAACCTCACTTTTTGTGCTCGGATTTGATTCCAGTTTTGCATGCACTCATGACATTTGATTTCCATGATAGTGGTATTTTTACTTTTCTAGAAATGCATGTTGATTGCTTACTTCTTTCATAAAGGGGCATTAATGCATACTTTAGTGTAATTATTCTTAACTTGTGGGGTTTTAGTGTAATTAAATAAAGTAATTATTTTTCATCTTGGGGACCATTTTGCAATTAAATTTGAAAGATATTTTCAAAAAGGACCATTTTGTAATTTTTGAAAAGTGTGACAAGTGTCACACTCTCATTGGTCCACTTGTTGACATTTGTGTGGAAACACTTTAATGTATTGGATGATGACATTTGGAGGGTGAGGATTCACCAACTTGTTGGCCTAGGATTGGTGAACTTGTTGGCTTGGATGGTTGACAAGTGTAGGTGTGGGATAAAGCCTAGGAAGGAGTCATGGATTAGTGACAAGTGTAGGATCACAATTTAGTTTTGCAAATATCTTTGGGCCACTTTGGGATTATGGTTTTAAAGGAGGGTTTTTGTGCAATTGACCATAGATGTGTATGTTGACCATGGTGTAAGAGCACATAGTGAGTGGAGGATTTCTATTTCCTCCACTCACACTTAATCACATTATTTCATTTTCTTCCTTAGAAGAAAACCCTAGCCTCCATGGATGGAGCTTGAAGCCTTAGGCATTGACCTTGATCTTTGAGGCCCTTCCACTTACTTTAGACCATAAAGCTTGGAATACTTTTTGTTCCCCTCATCCTCCTCTTCAAAACCCTTGAAGGATCTAGCCTAACTCCTAGTTTTGCTTTGGTATCTAGAGATTCAATTATCTAGTGAGGTATTGATCTATTATTTTGAAGTATTTTTATGTCATTATTGAGTGTTTTACATGCATGGAAGAGAATGACTTGTATTTTGCCCTTAAACTGTTTTAACTTGAAATTAATCTTGCTAAATTAAATATAGAATATGAAAATATACTCAATTAGCTTTCATTTAGTTTTGGTTTTATGTAATTTAGATTTAAAATGAATTAGTTATGAATTTTTGAAGTTGCAAGCTAGTTGCTGGAAATTTGAAGCTTTTCCTTTTCGGTCCTGAAATGAAATTTTATATGGAGCTGTGGTTCTTCAATTGCCTTGAAATTTTTACTGGAACTTTCCCCATGGGTTTTACACTACTCCAAATTTTTTCACGATTTAGAGCATTTCTAAATTTTTTCAAAAATCCGAAACTATCTGCTGTCCATGCTTTTATTGCAGCTGGAAAACATATTTTTAGATGATTTATATCACTAACCTTTTGACATTGGATCATGGCTTAAATTTCTAGTTTTATACTCTCATATGTTTACTTCCAAAATAAATTAGGTTTGCCCAATTTGGATGTCAAATGAATTTTTCATGAATTTTCAAAGTTGGAAGCTACAGGCTGAAAATGTTTTCTGGGCAGAATTTGTTTCAAAGTTGTGGGTCAAAACTGTTTCAATTGGGAAAATATTTTGTTAAACTAAATTGATATTATCAAATTACAGTGTTTAAGCTTTCATTGGGCTTTGGATTCATTCAATTTGGGTTAAAATTGAATTTTTTTATGAATTTTACAATTTGAAGGTAGCAAGCTGAAAAATCTGTTTTGCGGACCGAAAATTTGGAGTGATTTCATTTCGGTGGTAATTGGGATTTTCATTCCAATTGAGGTAGGTAATGTTTTAGGATTATTTGTGTGTTGTATTGTATGTTTGCCATGATTATACAACATATATGTATGCCTTGTATCAAATCTAGAAAGTTAGTAATTTTTATTTCTTTATATAAGATTTAAAATTTATGATGATGTATAACTTTGATTTGAATTGTAACATGTTAGGAAATTATGCTTAGATATGTTGGTTAACATATATTAAATTTGGATTATTTGATTAAGAATTACAACTTTTATTTAATATTTATTTTTAGTGAAAGTTTAATTCACATGGTTGTATCAAGCATTAAATCAAGTTGTATGTGGTATTTAAATAGGCCTTGGCATGTTCTCTAACATAGATTAAATTGAGGGCATTTGGAATTATTTTAAAATCTAGAGGAAATTAATTAATTAGCTTGATTAATTTTGTTTTAAGTGAGTTAATCACTTAACTTGTCATTTGATGTTATATATATGATGACCATAACATGTCTTTCAATATATATTAAATTGTGGTTATTTGGATTAACTTAAAATTTAGAGAATTTAACTATTTATGTTTAATTAAATTCTACTTTATTACTCCATGGATTTAATTGCATTTTGGAAGTTGTTTCTACATTTAAATTATGGATTTGGATTTGATGTATGTTCACTTGATTACTTTTAAACATTGGATAACATAGTTGTTACTTTTATATTCATGAGAATATGTTTTTCCTTATTGAATATATTGTTACTATGTGTAAGGAATTGCACACTTTATATTTGACATCTTACATGCCATAGTAGTTGTGAATTTTGAGCATGTATTGTATAAGTTTCCAAAATTTGGATTGTACTTGGTAAATAGTTGATATCTTGTATATATATGTTGATATATATACGTTGTTGCACAATTTGTTGATTTTGGAAACTTAGGGATGTCGTTGTTTGGCTACGGCTAGGACTTGGTTATAGTACGGGGGATTGTCCTTCTATATAGTCTAGTGCGCACATAGGGAGGTTACCCATGGGCTAGTAACCCTAAAGTAACTACGTTGTCGGTCTGATCCGTCGTGACGTCTGAGTATCTACTTTGTTTGATTTCGTATTTCATTTCAAGTTAATAACTAGATGATATCGTAACTTGTTGTTCCTTATTTGATTTCCTATTTTGAGCTTAAGATGTAGCTTTGTGAAAGCATGCTTTATGCGTTTTATTGGAAGTTCCATTGTAAGTTAAATTGTATCAATATCATAATTTGTGTTTTGATGTTCAAATGTAGTTTAGGAATGACCTTATAGATTCATTTTGAACATAGACGTTAGGTGGCATGACCCACACTTGTTGTTTTTCGTATTTTGGATTTCAAGTTGAAGACTTTGAGAATCTATATCTTGTTGTCTTATATAACATGTTTCCATATTGTTTAAATTCATGAACAATGTGATTATGATAGAAATGATCTAGGTAGCTTAGGATGCTCCCTGGGTCTCATCTTGACATAGACGTTAGGTGGCATGAACCCCTTTAACATGTTTCACCATAAGGTGATAATATTGTAAAATGCTAGGTCGATGCATGCTCATCTCCTACGAGTATCTTTATGTTACTCACCCCTATAATACTGGAGCATATTTCAGGTACAGGACTCAGGATTTGAAGATTCCATTACTCCTTGGATGGCTTACAGTTTCTAAGTTTCTATTTTATGCAAGTGTTAGCATAAGATGCCTCTTTGTAGCCCTATTTGTTTAAACTTGTATTCGTTGATTCGTATATGTAAAGTGTACGTAAGTGCACTCTTTTCAATGTATTTAACATGTATGAGATGAGGCCGAAGGCCAATGACATGTATCTCATTTTTTATTCACTTTTGTTTTCAAAGTTTATTATGAAAATATTGGAAAATGTTAAGTTATTGCTTCATAACTTTCGCATCGGGTGTTGGAATTTCATATCTTTTCTGCCCGGACTCAGAATCAGATGATTCTTGAGTCTAATTTTGTTCATTTTTCGTTGTCCTTCCAATGGGGTGCACGGTGGCACCCTTTTCAGTGAGAAATGACCATTTTGCCCTTAGTTCATCTCTTTTCGGGTTAGGCATTCTTGCTTTATTTGCTTGGCTCATTTGAGTTCCGTGGCTTCATGGAGAGTCATTTTGTGGCCTTAGGGATGACGTACATCTTTTAAGGTCATTTGGCTTCTTTCGCTTCCGCATTTTGGGTCCGTTATTGGGTCAACTTCCGGTTGATCACTAATGCACCGGGTTGAAAAATCCGGGTTGTTATAGGTGGTATCAAAGCTCCTAGGTTTGAATACCTTAGACGACAGGTTTTGGGTGCATATCATGCTTATGTTTCCATGCTCTATGTGTTTATATGCTTCATGATAATATGTTTTGGTTTGATAACATGTTTATGTGCTTACGTGCTACATGCGGTATGCCGTTTGTTTAACATGATTTAATTATTATGTAAAGAGCATGGCATATGATATATTCTAGATCATATTTGTATATGCATAACTGTGTTGCATATTTGGCATGACACAAGATTAGTCATTGAGGCTCGAGTTGAGGTTGATGGTGATTGTAGTCATGGTTGTATTATAGTTTAGGTTGTTGTTGACCTAGAGTTGGTTTTGAGGTAGGTGGAGAGACTCCTTTTGTTTAGGCTCTCGTGGGGTGAGACATTAGGCACAACCTAGTACTGGATTTGTTGATTTTAGGCTATGGTTAGGTTTTGGACCTTTTGGGATCCTTGGTTGTTTTGGAAGCTTCCTCTGAGATTGTAATTTTCGTGGGCGGGTACGTTGTAGGCGGGTGCATGGCACTGTCATGCTACCGTACTGGTAGGCTACGAGTGCAGTTCGGATGGAATCAGCATTAGGTTTTGTTCCAACAGGTGTAGTCCTTTTGATCGATAATGATGATGGTTGTTTTGGGGATCAGTCATAGTAATCGATTTGGTTGTCTGATTGTATGGCTAGAGTTGCCATTTTCTTTAAGTTCTCCTTGCGCGATGACACTTTTGGGGTCAAGTCGATTGATAGATGCTTTGGGTAGAGAGAGCATTGCACTGTTAGTGTCACTTGTAGTGTCACCCTTAGATTCAGAGATGGATTGTAAGAGTCTTACCATTGTGGTAAGGGTTCACGTTTGTTTTGAGACAGGTTGTTGTTGCATTGGTTTTTGGAGTCTATATATGGCTAAGACTGGTCCTTCCTTTTTACCTAGGCACTCTAGGACAAGATGTCCATAGGGTTCATTGTTGCATCACTTTTGTTTTCTGCAGTTTCATTTACTACCATGTTAGTAGTATGATTGATGATATTGTGATGCATGAGTAGGTGGAGGTCTATTCACGTTTACCTTCTTGTTGTGTGGCAATAGCATGACTTTCTTATATGCTTCGAGATGCCATGTTGTTACTGCGCTTTAATGACATGCTTTTGTGTTTATGTGGAAACGTGCAGTATGTGCTTTTGATTTTCATCTATGTAAGTAGATTTTCTTTCTGGTAGTTGCATTCCTTGTCATATGCATGACTTTCAGGTTTGGTTTTCCCATTCGTTTCCCTTGGTCGCACGTAGTCTGTATGCGGGTTTCCACAATGGTTTTGTGCTGGTTCGTGTTAGGGACTTCACAAGGAGTGAGTCTCTTCCCTCCGTTGCGTTGTGCTCTGTTTTGGGGTTGGTGGGTCCATGAGGATCATCGTTGTTTTGATAGATTTTGGTCGACTTACTTCCATGTAGGGGGTGAAGTCGTTGACTTTGTTGTCTTTCATTTCAGATATGGAGTCGTGGTGTTGTCCTTTTTAGGATTGGTGGTCCCCTTTCTTTTGTGTTTTCTCTTGGGGAGTTCCTGCCGTGGTTGTTGACGGTTGTGGTGCTTAAGTGAGTTGATTGGTGTGAGATCATTTTACGAAGACTTATGTCCATATCTTTGAGGATTGTTTGATTCGTGAGGTAAGCTCAATGCTCTTTTGAGAATATCTTTTGGAGACTTGTTCCAGTTTTGGAGGCCTGGATGTGGTTGACTCTTAGGAGGAGTTTTGGAGGATCGTTGTTGGATATGGCTTGCTTGTGGAGTTTTCTCGTCCTAGTTATGACTAGGTATGGCCTTGAGGAATCATAGTTCCAGTGGTTGTTTATAGATGGAGCGAAATTGAGGAATTTTGATTTAGCTTGATATTGTCAAGTACGATTTTGAGAGACTCGTTCTATGACCTTGGTTGTCAAGATTTTGATGTGTGTGCCACTTCGTGGACTTGTATTTCGAGGATCTAGTTATCCGTGATAGGAATTTTGATCCGATGTTTGATTATAGTGAGTAGTCTTATAGTTGATCTATTTTAGGATGATATCTGGGATTTTGGAGATGCTGTTTTGCTTGTCAGACTTTGGATTCGTAATTGATGTTGTTGATAATAGTGTTTTGAGATGTTAAAATTGTTGGTCTTTTTGTATTGAGGATTTAAGGTCTTAAGCGTAGCGGTACCTATGGCACTGTTGTCAGAGTTTTAGGATTGGCCAGGATGGTCCGGCCGGACATCTTTGGACCATATCTTAACTCTCACAAAATGTTGGTTTCCGTAGTGCTTTTGGTAATGATTATTTTTGACATTGAAGTCATTTGTATCGAGAGGTTTCATGGGTAGACCTAGTTGGGGCAGGTTATGAATTGGTGCCTTATACTGTCATACTACCGTACAAGTTGTGTGCTGTGGGCGAGTGCTAGTTGCCGTCGATGTTACCTTACTGATGAGTAAGTATGGGCGGACACTAGAAATTGTCATTGCTACCACATATTTGAGTACGTCGTGGGCGGGTTCTGGTCGCTATTCATACTACCATGTCGTCTTTCTTTAGTACTTTGATTTGATTCACAGATATCTTGGAGTTCTGTTAGTGATTGTTTTTGGTTCCTTATGATGGTTCGTCAGGAGGGGTGCTTTCGATTGTTGTCTTCTGTTCCCTCGTCTGGCCTTAAGTTCTGTGTGTGAGTTTCGACTATGGTGTGGCCATGTGATCACTTTTCTTTTGAGGGGTTGTCCTGTCATGAGCATGTGGGTGCGAATGACTTGGGGTTGTACGTTGTCTTCAGTTTTGGGATTGCTTTTGTAGCATGTTATGAGGGATACTCAGAGATGTACTCCGTAGTTATCCTGATTTCGCCTTTTTGTTTTGTTGGGGCTAGATTTTGGGGACGAAATCCCTTTAAGGTGGGAAGGTTGTAATGACCCGGTCATTTTTCTTCCTTTTCTTTTTCTCAGATTTTAACGGATATTTTTTTTCCGTTGTCTTTTCCTTTTTGGGTTCGGTTTTTCATCACTTGATGTCGTCTCGAGTGCTCTGGAAAGATTTCTGAGACTCTTTTCCTTGGATTGACAACTTCCTTTGGGGATTGTGTCATTTTCATATTTTATTTTTTCGAACACTATTCACATTTTGTCGTTTTCTCGTTTATCCTTTTTCCTTGCACAACCTCAATTTTTGTGCTCGGATTTGATTCCAGTTTTGCATGCATTCATGACATTTGATTTCTATGATAGTGGTATTTTTACTTTTCTAGAAAAGCATGTTGATTGCTTACTTCTTTCATAAAGGGGTATTAATGCATACTTTAGTGTAATTATTCTTAACTTGTGGGGTTTTAGTGTAATTAAATAAAGTAATTATTTTTCATCTTGGGGACCATTTTGCAATTAAATTTGGAAGATATTTTCAAAAAGGACCTTTTTGCAATTTTTGAAAAGTGTGACAAGTGTCACACTCTCATTGGTTCCCTTGTTGACATTTGTGTGGAAACACTTTAAGGCATTGGATGATGACATTTGGAGGGTGAGGATTCACCCACTTGTTGGCGTAGGATTGGTGCACTTGTTGGCTTGGATGGTTGACAAGTGTAGGTGTGGAATTAAGCCTAGGAAGGAGCCATGGATTGGTGACAAGTGTAGATTCACAATTTAGTCTTGCAAATATCTTTGGGCCACTTTGGGATTATGGTTTTAAAGGAGGGTTTTTGTGCAATTGACCATAGATGTGTGTGTTGACCATGGTGTAAGAGTACTACTGAGTGGAGGATTTCTATTTCCTCCACTCACACTTAACCACATTATTTCATTTTCTTCCTTACAAGAAAACCCTAGCCTCTATGGATGGAGCTTGAAGCCTTAGGCATTGACCTTGATCTTTGAGGCCCTTCCACTTACTTTAGACCATAAAACTTGGAATACTTTTTCTTCCCCTCATCCTCCTCTTCAAAACTTTGAAGGATCTAGCCTAACTCCTAGTTTTGCTTTGGTAACTAGAGATTCAATTCTCTAGTGAGGTATTGATCTATTATTTTGAAGTATTTTTATGTCATTATTAAGTGTTTTACATGCATGGAAGAGAAGGACTTGTATTTTGCCCCTAAATTGTTTTAACTTGAAATTAATCGTGTCAAATTAAATATAGAATATGAAAATATACTCAATTAGCTTTCATTTAGTTTTGGTTTCATGTAATTTGGATTTAAAATGAATTAGTTATGAGTTTTTGAAGTTGCAAGCTAGTTGCTGGAAATTTGAAGCTTTTCCTTTTCGGTCCGAAAATTAAATTTTATATGGAGCTGTGGTGCTTCAATTGCCTTGAAATTTTTACTGGAACTTTTCCCATGGGTTTTACACTACTCAGAATTTTTTCACGATTTATAGCTTTTTTAAATTTTTTTAAAAATCCAAAACTATCTACTGTCCATGTTTTTATTGCAGCTGGAAAACATATTTTTAGATGATTTATATCACTAACCTTTTGACATTGGATCATGGCTTAAATTTCTATATTTACACTCTCATATGTTTACTTCCAAAATAAATTAGGTTTGCCCAATTTGGATGTCAAATGAATTTTTCATGAATTTTCAAAGTTGGAAGCTACAGGCTGAAAATGTGTTTTCTGGGCAGAATTTGTTTCAAAGTTGTGGGTCAAAACTGTTTCAATTGAAAAAATATTTTGTTAAACTAAATTGATATTATCAAATTACAGTGTTTAAGCTTTCATTGGGCTTTGGATTCATTCAATTTGGGTTAGAATTGAATTTTTTATGAATTTTACAAGTTGAAGGTAGCAAGCTGAAAAATCTGTTTTGCGGACCGAAAAATTTGGGGCGATTTCATTTCGGTGGCAATTGGGATTTTCATTCCAATTGAAGTAGGTAATGTTTTAGGATTATTTGTGTGTTGCATTGTGTGTTTGCCATGATTATACAACATATATGTATGCCTTGTATCAAATCTAGAAAGTTTGTAATTTTTATTTCTTTGTATAAGATTTAAAATTTATGATGATGTATAACTTTGATTTGAATTGTAACATGTTAGGAAACTATGCTTAGATATGTTGGTTAACATATATTAAATTTGGATCATTTGATTAAGAATTATAACTTTTATTTAATATTTATCTTTAGTGAAAGTTTAATTCACATGGTTGTATCAAGCATTAAATCAAGTTGTATGTAGTATTTAAATAGGCCTTGGCATGTTCTCTAACATAGATTAAATTGAGGGCAATTGGAATTGTTTAAAAATCTAGAGGAAATTAATTAATTAGCTTTATTAATTTTGTTTTAAGTGTTTTAATCTCTTAACTTGTCATTTGATGTTATATATATGATGACCATGACATGTCTTTCAATATATATTAAATTGTGGTTATTTGGATTAACTTGGAATTTAGAGAATTTAACTATTTATGTTTAATTAAATTCTACTTTAACTATTTAACTATTTGGATTTGATGTATGTTCACTTGATTACTTTTGAGCATTGGATAACATAGTTGTTACTTTTATATTCATGAGAATATGTTTTTCCTTATTGAATATATTGTTACTATGTGTAAGGAATTGCACACTTTGTATTTGACATCTTACATGCCAAAGTAGTTGTGAATTTTGAGCATGTATTGTATTAGTTTCCAAAATTTGGATTGTGCTTGGTAAATAGTTGATATCTTATATATACATGTTGATATATATACGTTGTTGCATAATTTGTTGATTTTGGAAACTTGGGAATGTCGTTGTTTGGCTATGGCTAGGACTTGGTTCTAGTACGGGGGATTGTCCCTCTATATAGTCTAGTGCGCACATAGGGAGGTTACCCATGGGCTAGTAACCCTAAAGTAACTATGTTGTCGGTCTGATCCGGCGTGACGTCCAAGTATCCACTTTGTTTGATTTCGTATTTCATTTCAAGTTGATAACTAGATGATATCGTAACTTGTTGTTCCTTATTTGATTTCCTATTTTGAGCTTAAGATGTAGCTTTGTGAAAACATGCTTCATGCGTTGTATTGGAAGTTCCATTGTAGGTTAAATTGCATTGATATCATAATTTGTGTTTTGATGTTCAAATGTAGTTTAGGAATGACCTTATAGATTCATTTTGAACATAGACGTTAGGTGGCATGACCTACACTTGTTGTTTTTTGTATTTTGGATTTCAAGTTGAAGACTTTGAGAATCTATATCTTGTTGCCTTGTATAACATATTTCCATGTTATTTGAATTGCATGAACAATGTGATTATGATAGAAATGATCTAGGTAGCTTAGGATGCTCCCTGGGTCTCATCTTGACATAGACGTTAGGTGGCATGAGCCCTTTTAACATGTTTCACCATAAGGTGATAAAATTATAAAATGCTAGGTCGATGCATGCTCATCTCCTACGAGTAGCTCTATGTTACTCACCCCTATGATACTGGGGCATATTTCAGGTACAAGACTCAGGATTTGAAGATTCCACTGTTCCTTGGATGGCTTACAGTTTCTAAGTTTCTATTTTATGTAAGTTTTAGCATAAGATGCCTCTTTGTAGCCCTATTTGTTTAAACTTGTATTCGTTGATTCGTATATGTAAAGTGTACGTAAGTGCACTCTTTTCAATGTATTTAACATGTATGAGATGAGGCCGGAGGCCAATGACATGTATCTCGTTTTCTATGCACTTTTGTTTTCGGAGTTTATTATGAAAATATTGGAAAATGTGAAGTCATTGCTTCATAACTTTCGCATCGGGTGTTGGAATTTCATATCTTTTCTGCCCGGACTCAGAATCAGACGATTCTTGAGTCTAATTTTGTTCATTTTTCGTTGTCCTTCCAATGGTGTGCACGGGGCACCCTTTTCAGTGAGAAATGACCATTTTGCCCTTAGTTCATCTCTTTTCGGGTTAGGCATTCTTGCTTCATTTGCTTGGCTCATTTGTGTTTCGTGGCTTCATGGAGAGTCATTTTGGGGCCTTAGGGATGACGTACATCTCTTGAGGTCATTTGGCTTCTTTCGCTTCCGCATTTCGGGTCCGTTATCGGGTCAACTTCTGGTTCATCACTAACACACCGGGTTGAAAAACCCGGGTATTTATAAAATATTTGATTTAGATGATGTATATATATATGTATGAATGATGGAGTGAAGAGAGCAATAAAGATAGAAGGAGTATGCAATGAATAAAGCTCACAGGAGGTTAAAAAGCCAAAATCCCGAGCCCTTAAACTGGTTGAGCCCTCTTGAACCGGTTCAAGAAGGGCAGTGCACATTATGCACAAAAGCCTTGAACCGGTTTAGCTTTATTGAACCGATTCAAGATGGGCAGTCAATATTGACTTGGCCAATTTGACGGACTTGAACCAGTTCAAGACCCCCAATCTTGAATCCACAGTGTATTTTTGAAAAAAAAAAACTTTTTCCAAATTTCTCCAGAATTTATTCTAACACATCGGTGATTAAAAATCAATAAAAAAAAATAAAAATCTAAAAATAAAAAATCTTTTTGCATTTTTTTTAAACTTTTCAATTTTTTTTTAAAATTAAAATGAATCACCATTCATTAAAATTATCCGGTCAGCACATGATTCAAACTCCTTTAAGAGAATTTTAAAACTATCTCAAAGAACAAGTATTTGACTCCACAGACTTTTCAAATAATTTCAAATCTCATAAAGTAATCACAACATGAAATCAAACTTGCAAATTTTACTGAAAAATTTAGAAAGTAATCTAGCAAGTTCATGTGTGTGTGGGAAATCTAATCTAATCCATCTTTGGTTGAATTTCAACAAATCATTGTCTAAACCTTATTGATCGAAAAGTATCAAGATAAAATTATTTTGAGCAATTTTTCTAAGCAAGGTGGCTTTCACTCTAAAGAATAGTCAGCAATTTTCCAACTCAACTTATCTCCGCTTTTTGCTTCAATTAACAATCTAATGGGAGTTTTCGATCAAATCTCAATAGGTAGCCTTTTTCTTAGCAAATTATTCAGCAACTTTCAGATTTTTCTTTCTGTTCAAGCTCCTATTTTTTTTTTTTTTTTTTATTTTTTATTTAAGCTCCTATTTTTTTTTAATAATAACCTTTATAACTTTTGTAAACAATAAACCCTAGTCAACAGATCAAAAGATTTTCAACCAATTTTGTCAGAGATGGACTAGTGCATAAAAGTCTATGAACTTAAGAGATTCAAATCTAAAAATTCTCGAATCAATGCAAATAATCTTTCATTGTATAGATTACAGACCAATAATCTATTTTTATCCAAATTATCATGTGTCTCAATTTGCATTCAAAGATAGATCTTAAATTCCTTAAAATAATTTTCACATGTATATCACAAAGAATATGATCAGAAATTCCAAATCTAAACCAAACCCTAACAAGTGATCCAGTGGCAACAAAATTTTCTTTCAAGCCCAAGCAGTGATCACTGAATTTTATAGGATTTAATTTGAAGGTGAAGTCCTTTTGGAATCTAGTTCCATGGACTCAACAGGCACAAAATTGATCAAATTAGTCTTTTTGATCCACACAGACTTTACTCTCATTTCTTGAAATTCTCTTTCATTTTTTTACCTTTTTCAAAGGCAAATTTTCTACTTTAGAAAACTTAGGTGGCATAAAAAACACCTTTTTCTTAGCTTGAATATTCAGAGAATGAATTTTTAAAGAATTTTTCTTTTTCCTTTGAAAACATGAGTGATACTTATGTCCAGTCTTACCACAGAAAGTGCAATGCAACAATTTAGGCATATAAGATATATTAGAATGCAATGAATCAGGCCAACATGGTTTAGGCAAATCAGTAGGTTTAACAAAAATTATTTTACCATGATCACTAGACGAACCTCTAATAAATCGTAGCCCAGTTTTATCATTCACATCCTCTCTAATGTTGATTATCTTATTCAAACTGTTTTGACTCATATTGAATCCTTTCAGTTTATCTTTTTATGATTTTAATTCAATTTCAAGATAATTATTTTTCAAAGCAAGGCATTCCTTTAATGAGTTAGCAATATTTACCTTATCCTCAAGAATGATAATCTGTTTCTCAAGCATAGTGAATCAGTGATGATAGAATTGCTTTCAAAAGCTTCCATCTTGCTTGCAGCAATTTGTTTCCTTAGATCTTCATTCTCTCCTTTTGCTTGAATAAACTCATTTGCTAGCTTATTGATTGTCTATTTGACTTCCATGGTTTCTTTGACCATCTTTTTCAATCTTTCATCGTCCTTTTCAGCCTCTTGCACCTGTTCATCATGAACTTCATTGTCTTCATTATCTGAAATATCAAAGTCAGATAAAGTAACGACATGAGGACCTCTTTCAAGAAAAGCAACATAAGAAAAATCATTAGTATCATCCTAAGGAGAATCATTATCACTTAAAGTAGAATTTTCAGGCATAGAAACTTTCATTGTTTTTGCTTTATTACTATCCTTTTGTTCTTTCCTAGGACTAGGACTAACATTGGATGCGTGACCTTTGACACCACAATTTCAGCAAGTGAATTTAGTTTATTTTTATTCTTCTACTTTCTTTTCATTAAACCTAAATTTTGACATTTTGTCAAAATTTTGAGGATTAGCCATGTTACTATCCCTTCTCCTCTATTATCTTTGCAAGATCTGATTGAATTGCCTTGACATAAACATAAGATCATCATCACAGTTGTCATCCACAGAATTCTCAACCTGTGTAGATTTTAAAGCAAGATTGTTCTCCTTTTAAATTAAATCAAAGTTCTGCATCTCAAAAGTTTTTAAAGAACCTACAACCTCATCAACTTTACAGGTAGTTAAATCCCAATGTTCAGTGATGGTTTCAACCCTAATCTGAAATCTTTTAGGTAATGACCTTAAGATTTTCTCATAAATTTTCTTATCACTAACCTTTTTTCCTAATTGACGCAGTTCAGAAATTATTTCAAGAAAACTAGAATAAAAATAAAAAAAAGGATTCATCTTCTTTCATCACGATATTCCCAAAGTTATGAGAAAGCATCTAAATTTTGGATAACTTCACTTTTGAAGTTCCTTCATGAGTAACCTGCAAAATATCCCAAGCTTCTTTAGTAGTTTTACAATTAGAAATTCTAGCATATTCAGATGGAACAATAGAATTAATAATTGTATATAAAGCTTTGCCATTAGCATCATTACACTCAGTTTCAATAACAGTAAATGTAAAAGGATCTTTAAAGACTTGGACTTCTTTACCATCTACAATTTTATCTACTGTAGGTGGTGAATAGCTAGATTCAACATTGCCCAAGTTTTACCACCAAAATTTTGTAAATAGGCTCTCATCTTTGATTTCCAAAAATTGTAATTATCTCTTTCAAACAAAGGACTTGTGATGGCCCAAGTTTTATAAACCCAGTGCATCAGTGATGACCTAAAATTGACCTAAAAATGGATCCGAAATATGGAAGTGAAAGAAGTAAAATGGCCTCTAGAGATGTACGTCATCCCTAAGGCACCAAAATAGCTCCCCATGAAGCCATGGAACTCAAATGAATCAAGTACTAAAGCAAGGATTTCAAACCCAATAAGATATGAACCAAGGGCAAAATGGTCATTTCAAACTAAAATAGGTGCAGCCATGCACACCATTAGAAAGATAATGAAAAATGAATAAAGTTAAACTCAAGAATCACCTGATTCGAAATCTGGATGGAAAATATATGAAAATAGATCAAAGTGGCATTCTCTATTTAAGAGATATCACAACCCTATCTCACTAAAACTATAATAACACTCACTATAGTTATATTTTTGCTATATGGTAGTACCATTGGAAAGATAACTTCGAGCTCTTGAATTTAGACTCAAGAATGACCTGATTTGGATTTAAAACGAGTGAGATATGGCCCTTTGAAGTTGGTGCAACAAAGCTGTCCAAGAAAAACTGAAATGGGAAGGTTTCAGGTAGAATCAGCCGACCGACTGTAAGGATTAACCGGCCAAAACTCAATCATCAACCAGCCAAAATGACCTTATTCACTAGCAAACTCAATGGAATTGGTCTCGAAAGGCTATCGGTCGGTTGGTGGCTCTTGTCAGCCGATCGACGCATCAGATAGCAGCAAAAGCTGTTGCTGCAAGTATAGGGAAGGTGCTTGGCCTAACCCTAAAGCTCTACATGTATACCACATGTCCCTAAATGAGTTTCAAAACATGTCAAAGTTACAATTAAGCATTTATAACATGTTAAACCAAAAAGAATTCATAAATCATGCTCCAATGCATGAATTTTGCATAAAAACTTATAAATCGCCCCCATGAAGGTTCCAAAACTAAAATTTAAGAGTTTTGTGAAATTTGGACATACACGCAAACGTAAAAAGGCATTTAATATGCGTTCCAATGACCCACGGCTTCAAAATACCCTCAATGCAAAATATGACCTCTCAAACCTCAATTTTTCATAAAGTTGCCTAGAAAGGTGAAATACAACACCATGGCATAAAAATGAAAATAAAATGGTGTTTAGCCCTTGGCCACACCTTATACATGTCAAATAAGTCCTAGTAAATGTGCTCGTGTACATTTTGCACCACCCGATTTGGAAATGAACCCTTAAAGGCTCGGATTTTCCTACTTTAGCCCAAAAATGCAATATGTGAAACTAAAATGTAAAACCTAAAAGAAAATGGTGTTTGGCACTTGGCCACATATTATATACATAAAATGAGTGTCAAAAGTGTGTTTAGGCACACATTACAAGTTTCAAGGCAAAATCAATATTTTGGCCTAACTATACAATACAACTTGAAAAGGCAAAACTCAAACATGCTAACATTTGCATGTGAACAAGAATACTGTAATGACCCGGTCATTTTTCTACCTTTTCTTTTTCTCAGATTTTCATGGATATTTTTTTTTTTCATTGGTCTTTTCATTTCTGAGTTCAGTTTCTCGTCCCTTAGTGTCGTCTCGAGTGCTTTAGAATGATTTCTGAAACTCTTTTCTTTGGATTGACAACTTCCTTTGAGGACCGAGTCATTTCCACATTTTTCGTTTTCAACACTATTCACTTTTAATCCTTTTCCCTATTTTGTCTTTTCCCCGTTTGTCACTTTGTTGGTATAACCTCACTCCTTGTGTTCAGAGTTGGTTTTTAACTTCATATATCTTCATTCTAAGTGGTTTCCACGAAATACGTATCTTTACTTTTGTAAGAAAGTACTCTGGTTGCTCCCGGTGTCCATAGGGGCATGGATGTATAGTTTTTCAGAATCTTTTTCTTTTCTTGGAGTGTTTTTCGTAAATATCTTTTAAAGATATTTTATTTCAGGGGTTTTTAAGAAAATATTTTTGGAAGATATTTTCATTCTGGGCCATTAGTGCAGTTTTCACTTTTTGGAAGGGCCATTGTGCAATTAACGAAAGTTATTGCAAAAATACCTCGTCTGGAGCCTGGATCCTCGTACGGGATTCATTTTCACATTTCATCGAGTCATGCACTCTTAGAATTTCCTTCTGGTCATTTTTCTCCAGTTTCAGAGTTTCTGAACCCGGTTTGCTCCAAACTTGTTCGGGGCATATCTCTCTGCTCGGGACTCAATTTTTGACGCCGTTTCTTTTGTTGTTCATATTTTCTCATTATGCTTCTTTTTTGTTCATACAGTTTTGTCATTTGAGTGCGTTTGCTTAAAATCCACTTTTCCGGACTCGACGGGACCCTTTCGGGGTACTTTTTGAGATTTTTTACAAATAGGGAGTCTTAAGTCAAAAAGGCAGATTTCCATCATCTTCTTCACCCTCTTGGCTGGCAGCCATGGGAACCCAAGGGGCTGCCTTCATTCTTTCTTCTCCTCCACTTGATTTCCTAAGTGAAAACTGTAACGACCTAGTCATTTGCCCTCCTTTCCTTTTTCCTGAAATTTTACGAATGAATTTTTTTCGTTTAAATTTCTTTTCTAAGCTCTGTTTCGTGTCGCTTAGTGTCAACTTGAGTGCTCAGAATTGGTTCCTGAGACTCTTTTCCGTGGATTGACAACTTCCTTTGAGGACCGAGTCATTTTCACATTTTTTGTTTTTCGACACTATACGCTATTTCGTCCTTTTCCCTATTCTGTCTTATTTCCGTTTGTCAGTTTTTGGCACAACCTCACTTCTCATGCTCGGAGTTGGTTTTTGACTTCACGTGCCTTCACCTTGAGTGGTTTCCACGAAATACGTATCTTTACTTTTGCAAGAAAGTACTCTGGTTGCTCCCAGTGTCCATAGGGGCATGGACGCAAAGTTCTTTGAAATTATTTTCTTTTCTTGGGGTATTTTTCGTAAATATCTTTTGAAGATATTTTATTTCAAGGGTTTTTAAGAAAATATTTTTGGAAGATATTTTCATTCTGGGCCATAAGTGCAGTTTTCACTTTTTGGAGGGGCCATTGTGCAATTAATGAAAGTTATTGCAAAATGTCTTGTTTGAGCCTGGATCCTCGTACGGGATTCATTTTCACATTTTGTCGAGTTGTGTACTCTTGGAATTTCCTCCTGGTCGATGTTTTCCAGTTTCAGGATTTTTGGCCCCAGTTTTCGCCAAACTTGTTTTGGGCATAACTTTCTGCTCGGGACTCGGTTTTTGATGCCGTTTCTTCCGTTATTCATATTTTATTATTTTAAATCTTGTTTGTTCACAAATTTTTACCATTTGAGTGCGTCTGCTCAAATTTTACTTTTTCGGACTCGGCTAGGCCCGTTCGGGGCACTTTTTGAGATTTCTATAAAAGGGGGGTGAGATATTTCATTTTTAATCTTCTCCCCTCTTCATGCACGACCTGGAGCTCCCATGGCAGCCCAAAGGGTGCTGCCATCTTCTCTCTCCTCTTTTGGTTCACTTTTCCTTGATGGAAAGTCTTCGGCCTTAACGTTTGTTGTTCCCCTCGCCGTGCTCTACCTTTCCCCCTTATTAGAATTCAGTTTTGACCATTTCTTGAGTTTGGTTTTGAGGTCAAGTTGTGATTTTGATGGTGCTTTGATGGGGGTTATGTTCACGGTGTTGTCCCCGACAAAACCTCTCGGTATCGTCGAATTCGGAGCACTTTTATTTTGGTGGGCCTTTGGGATTTTCATCTCAAATTGAGGTAGGAGATGTTTTAGGTTTAAATTCTTGTTATATAGCATGCTTGTGATACTTATACTACTTGTTTGCATGATTAAATATAAAATCTAGAGATTTTATTATTTATTTTTCTTGTACAGGATCTAATTTTCCCGGTTGCTCATGACTTGGTTTAAACATGTAGCATGATTTTATATTGCCCCTTGATATGCTCATTGTTGTGTATTAAAATTGGAACATTTGAATAAGTATTAAAGATTTTATTTAAAATTAATCTTAGGTAAAAGATTATTTCACATGGCCTTAACTAGCTTAAAATCAATATGTGTTAGCATATTAAATTAGGCCTTAGCATGCTCTCCAACATAGTTGAATTTGAAAGTGATTGGAGGTGTTTTGAAAATTAGTAATTATTAATTAATTTGCCCCGAGTGCACTATTCACTCTATTTAAATTCCGACTTGATATTCTTGATTTATATGCCATATAGCTTCACATATATTTGATTTAGAATATTCGGTTAGGTTTTGAAACCTTTTATTTAATTAAATTCCAGGTTTAAGATTTAATCCTCATGGTGATATACAACTTGGAATTGTATTGTGGCATGCTAGACAATTAAGTTTTGGTATGGTTGTTCACATGTATTAAATTGAGATTTATTGCATGAGAATTGCAACTTTTGTTTTATATTTAACTTTAGTGAAAGTTTAATTCACATGGTCGTAAATTGAATGAAATAAACTTGTAATGTGATATTACATTAGTCCTTGGCATGTTTTCCAACATAGGTTAATTTGAGAGCATTTGGTTAAGTTTGAAAATCAAGAGATTTTAATTAAAAGAATTAATTAAAATCTATTTTGTGGTCCCATTAGCTTAGTTAAGATTTTAACTTGATATTTGTATTGGCCATGACTTGTTTACTAGTATATATTAATTGTGGACCATTTGAAGTTGCTTTAGAACCTTGGTAATTAAATTAGCATGATTTAATTAAAGTTCTACCTTGTTGTTCCAACAACCTAATTGAGTTTTAGAATGGATATAGGTGATGACCATGCCATGTCCTTTAACATGTATTAAATTGAGGTTATTTGAAATTGGATCGGATTCTAGAGAATTTAATTGTGTTTATCTATTTAAATTCTATCAATTTTCTCCATGATCTAGTTGTGTTTTAGAAGTGGTTTCTATATTCAAATCATGGACTTGGACTTGTTGTATATTCATTTGGTTATGTTTTGAACATTGGATAACATAGTTGCTATGTTTGTATTCATGAGAATATGTTTTCCTTATTGAATATATTGTTGCCTTGTGTAATGATTTGCACACTTCATGTTTAACATCTTTCATGCATAGCGTGTAACGAATCGCACACTGAAGATTCGACATTCATCATATCATATTAGTTGTGGATTTAGAGCATGTATTGTATAGGTTTCCAAATTTGGTTGGCTTAGTAGATAGTTGATTATCTTGCATATTCCTGTTAATATATGCGTTGTTGCACAACTTGTTGATTTTGGAAACTTGGGGATGTCGTTGTTTGACTATGGCTAGGATGTGGTTCTAGTACGGGGGATAGTCCCTCTATATATAGTCTAGTGCGCACATAGGGAGGTTACCCATGGGCTAGTAACCCTAAAGTAACTATGTTGTCGGTCTGATCCAGCGTGACGTCCGAGTATCCACTTTGTTTGATTTTGCATTTCAATTTCAAGTTGATAACTAGATGATGTTGTAACTTGTTGTTTCTAATTTGTCGTTCCATTTTAAGTTACAGGATGTTAACTTTGCGAAATTGTGCTTCATGCGTTGTATTGGAAGTTCCAATGTTGGTTAAATTGCATCGATATTGAAAATCGTGTTTTGACGTTCCAATAAAGCTTAGGATTGATCCTATTGATTCATTTATAATATAGACGTTAGGTGGCATGAACCACTACTGTTATTTTGTGCTTTAGATTCTAAGTTGTTGGCTTTGAGAACTTAAACCTTGTTGCATTGTATAACATGCTCTTTTGTTGTTGAATTGCATGGATAATGTGATTCTTGTTAACTTGTATTCAAATATGCTTTTGTCATGTTGTATGGATTACTCTAGACCTAGTTCAATTGTATTGAAAATGCAATTCATGTTAATCTATGCTTAAGCATTCTTCTTGTCATGTTCTTTGGATTATCCCAACCATGATTCGTTTCATACACGTATTTATATCATGATTCTTGTTGCTTAGACTCTAAGGTAGCTTAGGATGCTCCCTGAGTCTCACTTGGACATAGACGTTAGGTGGCATGAGCCTCTTTAACATGTTTCACCTTAAGGTGATAAATTTGTAAAATGCTAGGTCGATGCATGCTCATCTCCTACGAGTAGTTTTATGTTACTCACCCCTACGATACTGGGGCAAATTTCAGGTACGAAGACTTGGATGTCGTGTAGCTTTCAAGTTTCCATTTCATGCAAATGTTAGCATGAAATGTCATTTTGTAGACTTATATGTCAAAATATGTATATTTGATTCCATGTATGCAATGTGTACATAAGTGCACTCCTTTCAATGTATTTGATATGTATGAGATGAGGCCGGAGGCCAATGACATGTATATTATATTATATGCAACTTTTTAACTTCATGAAATGTTATGAAAAACTTGAAAAATCGCAAGCCATTGCTTCACCACGGTTGCATCGAGTGTGGGAATTCCATTTTTATTCTTTTATAGGGTCTTATTAATCTTGTATGAAGTGTGGCCAAGGGCCAAACGGTCATTTGATCCTGTTTTGCATTTTTGGATTCCTTGTTTTCCATTCCAAGTCCATTTTTGCCTTTTTACCCGTTGGGGGGTCGGATTTTGCATCGGCTATATTTTTAAGCCATGGACCATTGTAGCGCGTCTAAATAAGTAAGTTACGTCTGCGTGCATAGTTGTTTTCGGGCAAAACCTCATCGTTTGTGTTTTGAGCCTCTTGTGAATTCATTTCGTATTTTTTTTTGTATATTCTGATCTAGGGGCATTATGGACCTTTCACATCAGTTTTATTTTCTTCTTTTGATATGGTTGAATAGAAAACATGATTTTCGGGGGGGTTTCTTCTTCGTGTTTTTCCAGAAAATGTTGTCTTGGTATCAGAAATCCCTCGTGAAGTTTTAGCTTCCAGTTTTGATTTAGCAGCTTTATGACCCTCTTGTTCAGTTCTAATCTAGGGGCATTTTCGGGATTTCACAGTGAGTTTTTTTCAATTCCGTCGGCTCTATTATGTAGAAAACTCAATTTTAGGGAGGGTTTCTTCTTCGTGTTTTTCCAGAAAAACTCGTCTTGACCTCCGTTTCAAGCCTCAGTTCTGGGCAGATCAAAAAAAAAATGTAGCAGCAGCCAAGGGCTGCCACCAGCCATGTGTTTGGGCGCAGACATGCACGCCGGTGGGCTCTCGCATGGGCGCCGTGTGAGCCATGGCCCTCGTCGGGCCGCCGCGACGTCAATTCTTCTTTTGGGCTTTTCTCCTTCGTCCGGACTCCGATTCAAGTGAAGTTTTTTTTGAACTTGACTAATTTTTCGCTGTCTTTCCAACGGTGTGCTCGGTTGCACCCGGTTCTTCTTGGATAATTACCAGTTTACCCTTTTTGCTTTAAGTGTTCGTTTTTCTTCATTTTTCTTCGTTCGGACTCCGAATCATGCGATTCTTGAGTCCATCTTGATTAGTTTGTCGCTGTCCTTCTAGTGGTGTGCTCGGTGGCACCCGAATCTACAGTTTTCAAAAATGACTATTTTACCCCTGGGGGCTTATTTGTCAAATTTTCGATCTTTTGCTTCCGCATCAGTTCTTGTTGAGTTCCACGACCTTATGGAAGGTCACTTTGACTTCTTAGAGTCTTGTTTTCTATTTTCGCTTCCGCATTCGGATCCGTTATCGGATCATCCTTACGGTTCATCACAAGGCACGCTGGCCTAAAAACCAGGGTCATCACAGTTGGTATCAGAGCGTCCGGGTTCGAATACCTTAGGATGATGGGTTTTGGGTGCATATCATGCTCACGTTGTTTTGCTTTGATGTGTCATTTATATCTTGATAACATGCCTTGTTTGATAACATGTCTTGTATGATAACATGTTCACAGGCTTAGGTGTTTTGAGACATCTATTATTTGTTAAGCATACTTTATGTGTATATATACTTCCTGATAGCATGTTCTGTGTCACTATCATGTTCTGGTGTGATAACATGTCTGCGTGCTTCTTGATAACATGTTTGATTTGATAACATGCCTATTTGCTTATGTGGCAACTTGTTTACTACTTGTGTGAGTAGATAGTTATGCTATATTGCATGCTACTTGTTTACTTTATGTCAGGTTTTTGCATTGTCTCTTAGGATCTGTCGTATCCCTTGGATGCGTTCTTATTTCATGAGTTTCTTCCTTGGGTAGGAGAAATTCATTCTGTGAGGACCCATGTAGGGAACCTTCTTGTCTGTTCTATTGGTTGATGCGAGTGAGGCTCATGTGAGCGTAGACGACTGCGATTCATTTCCTTTTCCTTGTCTGGTGGAGTGAGACGTGGGCCAAGGAGGCACCATTTCATTTCCTTTTCCATCATGGCTTTTAGATCTAAGGCCTTAAGTATAATGGTGCCAATGTCATTGTTGTCAGAGTTTTGGGATTAGCTACCCCAACTCTCGCAGATGCCTGGTTCCCGCGGTGCTTCTAGTAATGATCATTTTTGACATTGATGTCATTCGTATCAATTGGTTTCTCAGAGTTGACCTGATTGGGGCATGTTATGAACTAGTGCCTTATACCGTCATGCTACCTTGCTGACGAACAAGTGTGGGCGGGTTCTGGTCACTGTTCGTACTGCCTTGTTACTCTCTTCTTTCACTGTATTCGACGCTTTGTTTTCTTGGGATTCTCTCGGTGGTTGACATTGAGTTAATGTGCCAGTTCGTATAAGGTGTTGTCTCAGTTCATGGTTTCGCGTTCCTTCAGTTGATCTTTAGACTTCAGGATTTGTCCTTCAGTGCGTTGTGAGTTGTCCTTTGATTTGACCTTTTGTTCGGTCATTATTCTGTTCTCTCTGGTATGTTCCTAATTTCGGGGACGAAATTCCTTTAAGGAGGGTGGGTTGTAACGACCCAGTCATTTGCCTTCCTTTCCTTTTTCCTGAAATTTTACGAATGAATTTTTTTCGTTTAAATTTCTTTTCTGAGCTCTGTTTCGTGTCGCTTAGTGTCATCTCGAGTGCTTAGAATTGGTTGCTGAGACTCTTTTCCGTGGATTGACAACTTCCTTTGAGGACCGAGTCATTTTCACATTTTTCGTTTTTCGACACTATGCACTATTTCGTCCTTTTCCCTGTTCTGTCTTATCTCCGCTTGTCAGTTTTTGGCACAACCTCACTTCTCATGCTCGGAGTTGGTTTTTGACTTCATGGGCCTTCATCTTGAGTGGTTTCCACGAAATACGTATCTTTACTTTTGCAAGAAAGTACTCTGGTTGCTCCCGGTGTCCATAGGGGCATGGACGCAAAGTTCTTTGAAATTATTTTCTTTTCTTGGGGTATTTTTCGTAAATATCTTTTGAAGATATTTTATTTCAGGGGTTTTTAAGAAAATATTTTTGGAAGATATTTTCATTCTGGGCCATAAGTGCAATTTTCACTTTTTGGAGGGGCCATTGTGCAATTAATGAAAGTTATTGCAAAACGTCTTATTTTAGCCTGGATCCTCGTACGGGATTCATTTTCACATTTCGTTGAGTTGTGTACTCTTGGAATTTCCTCCTGGTTGATGTTTTCCAGTTTCAGGGTTTCTGGCCCTAGTTTTCGTCAAACTTGTTTTGGGTATAACTTTCTGCTCGGGACTCAATTTTTGATGCTGTTTCTTCCATTGTTCATATTTTATCATTTTGAATCTTTTTTATTCACAAAGTTTTGCCATTTGAGCGCGTCTGCTCAAATTTTACTTTTTCGGACTCGGCGGGGCCCGTTCGGGGCACTTTTTGAGATTTCTATAAAAGGGGGGTGAGATATTTCATTTTTGATCTTCTCCCCTCTTCATACACGACCTGGAGCTCCCATGGTAGCCCAAAGGGTGCTGCCATCTTCTCTCTCCTCTTTTGGTTCACTTTTCCTTGATGGAAAGTCTTCGGCCTTAACGTTTGTTGTTCCCCTCGCCGTGCTCTACCTTTCCCCCTTATTAGAATTCAGTTTTGACCATTTCTTGAGTTTGGTTTTGAGGTCAAGTTATGATTTTGATGGTGCTTTGATGGGGGTTATGTTCACGGTGTTGTCCCCGACAAAACCTCTCGGTATCGTCGAATTCGGAGCACTTTTATTTTGGTGGGCCTTTGGGATTTTCATCTCAAATTGAGGTAGGAGATGTTTTAGGTTTAAATTCTTGTTATATAGCATGCTTGTGATACTTATACTACTTGTTTGCATGATTAAATATAAAATCTAGAGATTTTATTATTTATTTTTCTTGTACGGGATCTAATTTTCTCGGTTGCTCATGACTTGGTTTAAACATGTAGCATGATTTTATATTGCCCCTTGATATGCTCATTGTTGTGTATTAAAATTGGAACATTTGAATAAGTATTAAAGATTTTATTTAAAATTAATCTTAGGTAAAAGATTATTTCACATGGCCTTAACTAGCTTAAAATCAATATGTGTTAGCATATTAAATTAGGCCTTAGCATGCTCTCCAACATAGTTGAATATGAAAGTGATTGGAGGTGTTTTGAAAATTAGTAATTATTAATTAATTTGCCCCGAGTGCACTATTCACTCTATTTAAATTCCGACTTGGAATTCTTGATTTACATGCCATATAGCTTCACATATATTTGATTTAGAATATTCGGTTAGGTTTTGAAACCTTTTATTTAATTAAATTCCATGTTTAAGATTTAATCCTCATGGTGATATACAACTTGGAATTGTATTGTGGCATGCTAGACAATTAAGTTTTGGTATGGTTGTTCACATGTATTAAATTGAGATTTATTGCATGAGAATTGCAACTTTTGTTTTATATTTAACTTTAGTGAAAGTTTAATTCACATGGTCGTAAATTGAATGAAATAAACTTGTAATGTGATATTACATTAGTCCTTGGCATGTTTTCCAACATAGGTTAATTTGAGAGCATTTGGTTAAGTTTGAAAATCAAGAGATTTTAATTAAAAGAATTAATTAAAATCTATTTTGTGGTCCCATTAGCTTAGTTAAGATTTTAACTTGATATTTGTATTGGCCATGACTTGTTTACTAGTATATATTAATTGTGGACCATTTGAAGTTGCTTTAGAACCTTGGTAATTAAATTAGCATGATTTAATTAAAGTTCTACCTTGTTGTTCCAACAACCTAATTGAGTTTTAGAATGGATATAGGTGATGACCATGCCATGTCCTTTAGCATGTATTAAATTGAGGTTATTTGAAATTGGATCGGAATCTAGAGAATTTAATTGTGTTTATCTATTTAAATTCTATCAATTTGCTCCATGATCTAGTTGTGTTTTAGAAGTGGTTTCTATATTCAAATCATGGACTTGGACTTGTTGTATATTCATTTGGTTATGTTTTGAACATTGGATAACATAGTTGCTATGCTTGTATTCATGAGAATATGTTTTCCTTATTGAATATATTGTTGCCTTGTGTAATGATTTGCACACTTCGTGTTTAACATCTTTCATGCATAGCGTGTAACGAATCGCACACTAAAGATTCGACATTCATCAAATCATAGTAGTTGTGGATTTAGAGCATGTATTGTATAGGTTTCCAAATTTGGTTGTGCTTAGTAGATAGCTGATTATCTTGCATATTCTTGTTGATATATGCGTTGTTGCACAACTTGTTGATTTTGGAAACTTGGGGATGTCATTGTTTGACTATGGCTAGGACGTGGTTCTAGTACGGGGGATAGTCCCTCTATTTATAGTCTAGTGCGCACATAGGGAGGTTACCCATGGGCTAGTAACCCTAAAGTAACTATGTTGTCTGTCTGATCCGGTGTGACGTCCGAGTATCCACTTTCTTTGATTTCGCATTTCAATTTCAAGTTGATAACTAGATGATGTTGTAACTTGCTGTTTCTTATTTGTCGTTCCATTTTAAGTTACAGGATGTTAACTTTGCGAAATTGTGCTTCATGCATTGTATTGGAAGTTCCAATGTTGGTTAAATTGCATCGATATTGAAAATCGTGTTTTGACGTTCTAATAAAGCTTAGGATTGATCCTATTGATTCATTTATAACATAGACGTTAGGTGGCATGAACCACTACTTTTATTTTGTGCTTTAGATTCTAAGTTGATGGCTTTGAGAACTTAAACCTTGTTGCATTGTATAACATGCTCTTTTGTTGTTGAATTGCATGGATAATGTGATTCTTGTTAACTTGTATTCAAATATGCTTTTGTCATGTTGTATGGATTACTCTAGACCTAGTTCAATTGTATTGAAAATGCAATTCATGTTAATCTATGCTCAAACATTCTTCTTATCGTGTTCTTTGGATTATCCCAACCATGATTCGTTTCATACACGTATTTATATCATGATTCTTGTTGCTTAGACTCTAAGGTAGCTTAGGATGCTCCCCGAGTCTCACTTGGACATAGACGTTAGGTGGCATGAGCCCCTTTAACATGTTTCACCTTAAGGTGATAAATTTATAAAATGCTAGGTCGATGCATGCTCATCTCCTATGAGTAGCTTTATGTTACTCACCCCTACGATACTGGGGCATATTTCAGGTACAAAGACTTGGATGTCGTGTAGCTTTCAAGTTTCCATTTCATGCAAATGTTAGCATGAAATGTCATTTTGTAGACTTATATGTCAAAATATGTATATTTGATTCCATGTATGTAATGTGTACATAAGTGCACTCCTTTCAATGCATTTGATATGTATGAGATGAGGCCGGAGGCCAATGACATGTATATTGTATTATATGCAACTTTTTAACTTCATGAAATGTTAGGAAAAACTTGAAAAATCGCAAGCCATTGCTTCACCACGGTTGCATCGGGTGTGGGAATTCCATTTTCATTCTTTTATAGGGTCTTATTAATCTTGTATGAAGTGTGGCCAAGGGCCAAACGGTTATTTGATCCCGTTTTGCATTTTTGGATTCCATGTTTTCCATTCTAAGTCCATTTTTGCCTTTTTACCCGTTGGGGGGTCGGATTTTGCATCGGCTATATTTTTAAGCCATGGACCATTGTAGCGCGTCTAAATAGGTAAGTTACGTCTGCGTGCATAGTTGTTTTCGGGCAAAACCTCATCGTTTGTGTTTTGAGCCTCTTGTGAATTCATTTCGTATTTTTTTTTGTATATTCTGATCTAGGGGCATTATGGACCTTTCACATCAGTTTTATTTTCTTCTTTTGATATGGTTGAATAGAAAACATGATTTTCGAGGGGTTTCTTCTTAATGTTTCTCCAGAAAATGTCGTCTTGGTATCGGAAATCCCTCGTGAAGTTTCAACTTCCAGTTTTGATTTAGCAGCTTTATGACCCTCTTGTTCAGTTCTGATCTAGGGGTATTTTCAGGATTTCGCAGTGAGTTTTTTTCAATTCCGTCCGCGCTATCAGGTAGAAACTCGATTTTAGGGGGGGTTTCTTCTTCGTGTTTTTCCAGAAAAACTCGTCTTGACCTCCGTTTCAAGCCTCAGTTCTGGGCAGATCAAAAAAAAAATGTAGCAGCAGCCAAGGGCTGCCACCAGCCATGTCTTTAGGCGCAGACATGCAAGCCGATGGGCTCTCGCATGGGCGCCGTGTGAGCCATGGCCCCTCGTCGGGCCGCCGCGACGTCAATTCTTCTTTTGGGCTTTTCTCCTTCGTCCGGACTCCGATTCAAGTGAAGTTTTTTTTGAACTTGACTAATTTTTCGCTGTCTTTCCAACGGTGTGCTCGGTTGCACCCGGTTCTTCCTAGATAATTACCAGTTTACCCTTTTTGCTTTAAGTGTTCGTTTTTCTTCGTTCGGACTCCGAATCATGCGATTCTTTAGTCCATCTTGATTATTTTTTCGTTATCCTTCCAGCGGTGTGCTCGGTGGCACCCAAATCTATAGTTTTCAGAAATGACTATTTTGCCCCTGGGGGCTTATTTGTCACATTTTTGATCTTTTGCTTCCGCATCCGTTCTTGTTGAGTTCCATGACCTTATGGAAGGTCACTTTGACTTTTTAGAGTCCTGTTTTTTGTTTTCGCTTCCGCATTCGGATCCGTTATCGGATCATCCTTACGGTTCATCATAGGACATGCTGGCCTAAAATCCAGGGTCGTCACAAAAACTCTTCGGCCTTAATGGTTATCATTCCCCTCGATGTGCTCTACCTTTCCCCCTTATTAGAATTCATTTATGTCCATTTCTTGAATTCGGGTTTGAAGTCAAGTTGTGATTTTGATAGGGCTTCTTGGGGGTTCATGTAGATCGTGTTGTCCTCGACAAAACCTAGAAGTTTCATCGGATTCGGAGCGGTTTCATTTTAGTGGAGATTTGAGATTTCATCTCAAATGGAGGTAGGGGGTGTTATAATTTCATATTTTTGTTGTCTTGCATGTTTTTGATACTTATAGAACTTGTATGCATGCTTTTGTTAAGAATCTAGAATTTAATTTAATTATATTCTATGGTTAAGATTTAATTCTCATGATGGTATTCAACTTAGAATTAAATTGTGGCATGCTAGGAAATTATGTTTTGATGTGTTTGTTAACATATATGAAATTTGGATTATTTGGAAAAGAATTGCAACATTTATTTAATATTTTTCTTTTGTGAAAGATTAATTATCATGGTCATACCTTGCATGAATTTAAATTGTGATATGTTTTTAAATTAAGTCTTGGCATGTTCTTCAACATACATTAATTTGAGAGCATTTGGATGAGTATGAAAATCTAGAGATTTTGATTCAAAGCATTAATTAAAATCTATTTAAAGGTTCCATTGGCTTACTTATGTTTTAACTTGATAATTGTGATGACTAGGACTTGTGCACTAGCATATATTAATTTGGGACCATTTAGAGTTGATTTGGAAAATAGAGATTTAATTATCATGATTTAATTAAATTCTATCTCATTGCTCTATGGATTTTAATTATGTTATAGAAGTTGTTTCTATATTTAAATTATGGATTTGGACTTGTTATGTAGTCACTTGGTTATGTTTTAAATATTGAGTACATTGTTGTTAAATTTATATTCATGAGAACATGTTTTCTTTATGGAATATATTATTGTCTTGTGTAATGATTTGCACACTTTGTAATTGACATTATGTATATCATTTTAGAATTGAAACTCTAAGGCATGGATTGTGTGATTTCAACCTACTTGCGTATGGAAGGTGTTTTCATGCATTATATAAATTATGTATAAGTTGTGAACTTATTTGGTTTATTTTAGAGTCTTGGGATATTGTTGTTACAAGTGACATGGCTAGAGTTTAACTCTAGTGCGGGAGGTATGAGTTCTCCCCAATTGAGATACTGCGCACTAGGGTGGTCTTCCCAGCGGGTTAATGCCCGGAATAACCATTTTGTTCTTGGTTTAGTCCGAGATGTGATGTCTAAGTCTTCCACTATTTGATTTCGCATTCAATTCCAAGTTGACAATCATATTTAATTATGACTAGCGGTTTTGGCTATTGACGATTTGATGTTGTTAAGTACATCCATACTAAATTGTTACATTTAGTTGTTTTCACATTTTTAGATTTCAAGTTGATAACTTTGAGAATTTATATCTTGTTGCTTTGTATAGCACGCTTCTATGTTGGTTAAATTAAATAGATATTATGATTCATATTTTGTTGTTCAAATGTGGCTTAGGAATGATCCTATAGATTCATTTGGAACATAGACGTTAGATGGCATGACCCACTTTTGTCATTTTTGCATTTTAGATTTCAAGTTGATGACTTTGAGAATCTATATTGTGTCGCTTCGTATAGCATGCTCCTATGTGGTTTAAATTGCATAAAGGATGTGTTTTATGCTAGAAATGAGTAAGGTAGCTTAGGATGCTCCCTGAGTCTAACCTTTGACATAGACGTTAGGTGGCATGACCCTTTTGAATTGTTTCATGTTGTTATAAAAATCTCTAAAGAAATCGAGTTGATGCATGCTCATTCTCTACGAGTAAACTTGTTTACTCACCCGAAGTTACTGGGGGATTTGTTCAGGTACAGGATTCAAGATTTGCAGATTTGAAGCTTCATTTAAATGTATTCTTGTTCACATGCAAGTGTTAGCATGTTTAAGTTTTGCCTATGAAATGTAATTTTTCTAACTTGGAGGTTTGACATGTCAAATGTTGTAAATGAATTCTAATAAGGCCATAGGCCATTTCAGCATGTTTAAAAATGTTATTTTACACTTGCGTGTATATTCACATCATCACACATTAGCATGTAATTAAGTTTGATCATGCAATGGGGGATTCAAGTGAGGCATCAAAGTCTCTTTTTCTGTTTTGGTGCATAGCAGGTTCATTTTCACGTTTTTGACCAGTTTCGGTCGACTGGTGGCCTGTTTCGGTTGACCGAACCTCTCTTGGATTTCATTATTCAGCAAAAAATCCCAACTCTAGTAGCCATTTTCACCATCGAGGCTTATTTTGGTTAACCGGTTCTCTACATCGGTCGACCGAAACTCATTTTTTTCTCTCGAGCCTTAAACTGGTCAACCGGTTTGTCACTTCAGTCGACCGAACTGAGAACTCTTTTCTCTTCTTTTTTCCAGGCTTATTTCGGCAGACCGATGCTCTATTTTGGTTGACCGAAATGGAACTGCCTTGTAGGTTTTGTTTAGTTGATTGTTTCTTCAGGCCTTTATCACTTCGTTCCTTCCTACTAGATTTTGTCAATCTTGTGTAAGCCATTTAGTGGTGCTCTTGGTTTAGTTTGAACTAGATTTTGTTCCTTTGGTTGTCATTGGTGCCATACGGTACCATTTGACCCTTTTCATGTTAGTTTTCGCTTTCGGTTATTTCCTTGAGCTTCGTGGTGTCTTTTATATCAAGAGTTTTATGGGTAGACCTAGTGGGGGGCAGGTTATGAACTAGTGCCTTATACTGTCATGCTACCGTACAAAGTTGTGTGTTGTGGGCGAGTGCTAGTTGCCGTCGATGCTACCTTATTGACGAGTAAGTGTGGGCGAGCGTTGTGCACTATTTTTGTTACTGCACATTTGAGTAAGCCATGGGCGGGTTCTAGTCGCTATTCGTATTGCCACGTTGTCTTTGTTCAGTACCTTGATTTGATACGTGGATATCTTGGAGTTCTTTTGGTGGTTATTTTCGGATCCGTTTGATGGTTCGTCAGGAAGGATGTTTATGGTTGTTGTCTTCCGTTCCTTTGTCTGACCTTGGGTTCTGTGTGTGAGTTTCGACTTATCGTGTGGCCGTGGGGTCACTTTTTTTTTTAAAGGGTTGTCCTATTGTGAGCACATGGGTGCGAATGACATTGGTTTCTACGTTGTCCTTTAGTTTTGGGATTACTTTTGTAGCATTTTGTGTGGGATACTCGGAGATGTATTCCGTAATTATCCTGGTTTCACCTTTTGTTTTGTTGGGGCTGAATTTTGGGGATAAAATCCCTTTAAGGTGGGAAGGTTGTAATAACTTAGTCATTTTTCTACCTTTTCTTTTTCTCAGATTTTCACGGATATTTTTTTTCCGTTGGTCTTTTCCTTTCTGAGTTCAGTTTCTCGTCGCTTAGTGTCGTCTCGACTGCTCTGGAATGATTTCCGAGACTCTTTTATTTGGATTGACAACTTCCTTTGAGGACCGAGTCATTTCCACATTTTTCGTTTTTTGACACTATTTACTTTTCGTCCTTTTCCCTATTTTGTCTTTTCCCCGTTTGTCAGTTTGTTGGTATAACCTCACTCCTTGTGTTTGGAGTTGGTTTTTGACTTCACATATCTTCATTCTAAGTGGTTTCTACAAAATACGTATCTTTACTTTTGTAAGAAAGTACTCTGGTTGCTCTCGGTGTCCATAAGGGCATGGATGCATAGTTTTTCAGAATATTTTTCTTTTCTTGGGGTATTTTTTGTAAATATCTTTTAAAGATATTTTATTTCAGGGGTTTTTTAGAAAATATTTTTGGAAGATATTTTCATTCTGGGCCATTAGTGCAGTTTTAAAATTGCAATGATTCATTAAAAATCACAATGCATAAATGTACTTAATAACATTTAAAACTGCAATGATTTATTAAAAATCATAATACATAAATGTACTTAGCAACATGTAATACCCCTAATTTTAAAAGGATAGTCTCGGTATTTTTGTTAATTCTTTTATTTGCATTTTTAATTTATTTAATTGATTAATTGATGATTTGATTATATGTTTAATTTAATTAAGTGGTTAATGTAATTTGTTGGCTTATTTGAATTTACATACTTTAATTGGTTTATTTATATCTGCTTATGTGTATTTTATGTAGCTTACTTGTTAGGAATAAAAATCATTTAAATGGTTGTTTTATTTTATTTTAAATGTTTATTTTTAAGGATGGACTTGGACAGTAGTAATGGACCAACCGTTTAGGTCTCATGGACTACTTAGATAGGGGATTTAAATGGGTGCGGTTACTACCCATGGATAGTAGTACATATATACATAGGTATATATGTATATAAGTTTATGTTAATTATTAATTATAATTAATAGTTACATTAATTATGATATTCAGTATATAATATATATTATATAATTTTAAAGGTTTATATATATATATATATATATATATATATATATATATATATGATATCACGTTGGATTAGGGTGCCGATATATATTAGATGTATTTTTTTTTCTTCTCATTTTCCTTAGGTAATTAGAATTAGGTTAAATTAATCTTGCCTATAAATATATCATTATATGTCTGCCTAGGGTTAAACCCTATTCACGTATACAAAAAGGTTTGAGAGAAAAATTGAGAGAACAAGTTAAGGTTTTAGCCATAGATTGAAGGTCAAACCAAGGAGGAAGGAGGAAGGTTGCTTGTGGGTTGAACCAGGAGCAGCAGAGGAGTTTAACGGCAGTTAAGGAGTCGTCAAAATAATTAAAGAAGATGGTTTAAGGTTTCAAAGTGAAACCTAAGGCAAGTTATTTCTCTTACTCCTTCCCTTAGATTTGTGTTCTGTGCATGCGTAGGTAGTCTCCAGGAATTAATCGGACTTTAAATTAATCTTTTGTTCATGCTTATTCTAATCTAAAACAAGTTTTGTGAATTTAATTACAGTTGATTGATGTTGTAGTTTATGGCATAATTAATTGTTTTATTGTTGTTAATGACTCATAATTGATTTATATACATTACTGGGATGATACGGGATATAGTTCAGACTCTTAGGATCATAATCAATGGAGAACGGAAGAGTTGAAACTTGTCGGAGACAAGGAAGAAGGAGTAAAATAGGTGGAGAGTCGGCTCTCAAGGGGGACAAAGCCGGCTCCCTTTAAAAATTGGTTTAGGGCTCTCAGAGAGGGAGAGAGTCAGTATCATAGAATTGGGAGCCGGCTCCCTCAAGCAAAGAGCCAGCTCAATGGGATGGGGAGCTGGCTCCCTCATGTATAGAGCCAGCTCCATGGTGAATGGAGCCGGCTCCCTCTGTGGTAGAGCCTGCTCTCAATTTTTGAGAGTATGCTCTCTTGCTACCAGAGCTGTTTTGGGTTAATGATGGGGATTCTTAATAATTTTCATAACATATTAAAATCCCATAATGCATAATTTATATCTATATGCTAATGATTAGAACAATATGAAATTTTAAACAAGTTTGCATGTTGTTAATGGATATAGAGAATTTAATTGGTTAACATTATTTTAGCAACTTAAATGATTGTGACATGATTTTTAAATCTTGTATTGGATGTATAATATGATCATATTCATATCAAATTTTTATTATGCTTATTCTGGATTAATTGATATTTTAATTTATTATTTATCTCGTCAATTATTAGACTGTATGGATGTGATGCACCAGTATAGGATGGTGGCATCTTAGGGATGGATTAACTAATAAAAGTTAAGTCCTACCTACTTGGATATATAAGGGAATGGATTAACCATAGAGTTAAGTCTTACTTATTTATGTCAGGCCACCATATCAAATAGATGACATTTTTGGTATTAGGCTTATATGGATTATATATATATATATATATATATATATATATGATTATGGTGCCATGATATGAGCTTGAGTTATAGGATCATGGTTAGGGTGCTTATATTGCCTAGGATGGATAGCTGGATATAGTAGATAACTGGGTGCCCTGGTAGGTCTAAGTACACATGTCCACTTTAAGTGCGATTTGCATGTTGCCTTCTATTCAGGTTGAGACATACCTATAATCCAGTGAGCGTCCTATAGTGTGTGTATATATATTTATGGACTATTTAGCTATTGTTGAGTTATCTAGGATGTATCTGTATATTGGGTCTCTATTTGGATTGTAGTAGAGTAAAACTTGCTCGTGGGCCTGACCCACTTTTATTTTTTAGGTATTCGACCGTTCCAGGCTTAGATCTTATTTGTGACGAGCAGAGACAGTCACTTACTCTTCTGACTACGTAGGACTTTTCTTCATGTTTTAGCTAAAGATTTTATTTCAATTATTCTCTTTTTTTAGTTGGGTTATTATTAGGGGTCCCCTAGATGGATTAACGAGTTGTAATAAATATTAGAGGTTTTTGAAATGATGGATTATTTTATTAATATTTCAAGAATTTATTATTTAGTTTTCTTTCAGCTTATTTATTCTTTATTCTTTAAATTCTTCTTGTATTCTATGCTTGTTTATATACTTAATTGTTTGGTATCCCTCAGATCTGTGCTCGGACTTGATCACCCATGACTCTAGAATCGAGGGGTTATTAGAGCACTCAAGGTTCAAGTGTCTCTATGGTTATTTCATAATAAGACTTCCGCATAGCGTATTCTTTTGTTTAGAGCTTAAGTTTAGGATTCATTGTATTCCTTTACGGTTCATTTAAAATCGTACTGATGTTTGTCTTTCTATATTAACAGAATGGTTAACGCTAGAACCAGACGGAATAATAAGAGAAATAGGCAGCGAAGGGAAGCGGCACGTAGGCAGCAAGATCTCCTACAGCGTTTGCTAATACAGGAAGAGCAGCAATTATCTGGGTTTCAGGACAATGGTGGTCAGTTGCATGTAAAGCAGGAGGAAGTTCAGCAGACTCATGAATAGGGAAGAGATCTTCCTCAACTTAATGACCTCATTACTCGAGCTATAGAAACAGGTGTAATAGCTGCACTTCAGATTCAGCCACAGGTTCAACAGGCACCTATACCAGCACTAGTGGTTTAGACTCATCCTTGGGAAAAGGCTAGGAGTTCTTTCAGAAAGGGGAGCCCACTTGAGTTCTCAAGCTCCACCAATGCGAAAGTAGCCCACCAGTAGAAAAAGGACATCGAGCGACATCTTTGCATGGTTCAGTGCACTGAGGTTTAGAAGCAGATGCTTACTACTTTTAAGCTAGTCGAAGATGCACTATAGTGGTGGGAGTCAGTTACCACCATAGTGGAAAGGAATTCATTGACCTATCAATAGTTCAATGTTCACTTCAATAAGAAGTACTTTCCATATGCAGTCAGGATAGCTATGAAGACAGAGTTCCTTAATCTAGATTAGGGGAACATGACAGTGGTAGAGTATGAGTAGCAGTTCACACGCTTATCTCTTTTTGCTCCAGATGAGGTGGATACAGAGAAGAAGAAACGTAATAGTTTCGTTAAGGGACTTATATGGTCTATTAAGCGAGCTATTATAGGTAGTCCAGCCTACACTACTTATGCTCAGGTGGTAGACGCTGCTTTACAATAGTATCAGTTGACCGTGGACTTCAGACAGGCTAGGGGTGAGAAGCGGGGTGACAAAAACTCTACTAATCAATCAGCTAAGAAAAGGGATGGCAATGGACACCAACACAATAATAAGGGCAGATTTCAGGGACAGCAGTCTTAGAAGAAGCACAAGGGTGGTTCAAATGTTCACAGAGATAGGGCATCTATTCAGAGGCAGCAGAATGAGGGACCACAGGCAGGATGGGATCAGCCATAGGCTAATCAGCAGAGGAGGCCATTTGGTACTTTCAGGGGTACTTACTATACTTGTGGAGAGCTTGGACACGCTTCCAGGTAGTGTCCTCGAGCAGGACAGGGACATGGACAACATGTGCAGTAGGGATAGAGGGTACCATTACCTTTACCCACTCTATAATTCCACGGATTCAAGGACAAACATATCCGGCTTTACCAGCATCGCCACAGCCTCAGGGGCAGGCACCGCAGCAGTTGCATTATGGCAAGGTGTTCAACCCCATGCCACAGGATGTTCAGGCACCTTAGGCTATTGAGGGTATGTTACATATTCATGGTACACATGGACATCTTTTATTTGATACGGGTGCTACACATTCATTTATGTCTAAATCATTTATTGCTTTTTCTGGGATGACGACGCGAGTATGCGATAGACCTTATGGTATTTCTACACCTGTAAGCAATACTGCCATTTTACATTAGAGTGATGGGCCTGTGACACTAGATATTGGTAGACTCATATTTCTAGCCAATCTATTGGTCCTGGACATGCACACTTATGATGTGATACTTAGGATGGATTGGTTATCTCATTTTTATGCCCAAGTTAATTATTATGATAGGTCTATTGTATTCACCATACCTGGTCAGGATATGTATGTTGTCATTATGCCACGTTCTAATAGGGTTACTAGCACTTATTTGTTCTATGTGAAGGAGGAGACCGAGGAGAAGATTACTGTGTCATTGGATAGTATACCAATTGTACACAAATTTTCGGATGTTTTTCAAGAGATTCCAGGGTTGCCGCCTAGTAGAGAGATAGACTTTATAATTGACTTAGCTCCAGGTACTATGCCTATTGCTAGAGCACCATACAAGATGGCACCAATGGAGATGTGAGAGCTAAGGGATCAGATTCAGCAATTGCTTAATCAGGGTTTTATTCGTAGGAGTACTTTACCTTAAGGAGCACCAATTTTGTTTGTGAAGAAGAATGATAGTTCACTTCGCTTGTGTATAGATTACAGGGAGTTGAACAAGGTTACTATTCGTAACAAGTATCCTTTGCCGAGGATTGATGATCTTTTTGATCAATTGAAGGGAGCTACATACTTCTCTAAAATTAATCTGCGTTCTAGATATCATCAACTTCGAGTAAGGGAGCAGGATGTTCCTAGGACAGCGTTTCTCACTAGATATGGTTCTTATAAGTTCCGCATCATACCTTTCGGATTGACTAACACACCAACAGTCTTCATAGATTTAATGAACAGAGTCTTTAGGGCCTACTTAGATCAGTTTGTCATCGTTTTCATTGATGATATTTTGATTTATTCAAAGTCAGACGACAATCATGCTAAACATCTTCGCATTGTGTTGCAGTCGCTTCGTGAACACCAGTTATATGCCAAGTTCGAAAAATGTGAATTTTGGCAGCGGGAAGTGAAGATTATGGGTCACGTAGTATCAGAAAGGGGAATAGTGGTAGATCCAGCTAAGGTTTCAGCAGTGGTAGAGTGGAGACAACCTACTTCACCTACTGAGATTTGGAGTTTCCTCGGATTGGTAGGATATTATCGTAGGTTCATTCAGGGGTTCTCAAAGATAGTGGGACCACTCACTCATTTGACTAAAAAGGGTATACGGTTCGTATGGGATGAACACTGTCAGAGAGTTTTTGATGAGCTAAAGAACAAGTTGACTTCTGCACCGATTTTGTTTACTCCACAGAGCGGGATAGAATATCTGGTTTACACAGATACTTCTTTGCAAGGTCTTAGATGTGTTTTAATGCAAGAGGAACGACCAATTTCGTATGGATTTCGTAAACTTAAGCCTCATGAGTTAAATTATCTAACACAAGATTTAGAGTTGGCAGCTATGGGCTTTGCCTTACACATTTGGAGGCATTATCTGTTGGGAGAGTCCTTCAGATTATTTAGTGATCACAAAAGTCTGCAGTATTTGTTTACTCAGTTGGAGCTAAATATGAGACAGCGCCGATGGTTAGAGTTTGTGAAAGACTATCATTTCTCTATACAATATCATCCAGGGAAAGCGAATGTGGTGGAAGATGCACTCAGTCATTGACCCTATGCTAGTCATTCTTCTTTATTCACCACTGAGTGGAATGTTTTGAAGATAGTTGACAAGTTATCTGATGCTTTTATGGCTTGTATGATAGTTACACCTTCTATCATTCATAAGGTTCTGAAGGCACAACTCACGGATCAGCAGTGCATTGACAAAGTTGTAGAGATAGCTTCTGGGGAGGTTCCATTTTACTACGTTGGGACTGATGGAGGTTTGAGGTACAAATGGCGTTTAGTAGTACCTTCTGCTGATGATTTAAGGAAGGATGTGATGACTGAGACTCATCATTCTAAGTTTTCTGTTCATTCAGGAGGAGACAAAATGTATCAGGATATGAAGCGGCAGTTTTGGTGGGTAGGTATAAAGAAGGACATTGCTATTTTTGTCTCTCAGTGTAGTACTTGTCAGATGGTCAAGATCAATCATCAGAGACCGCTAGGATCTCTACAGCCACTACCTATACTAGAGTGGAAGTGGGAGAGCATCTCTATGGATTTTGTGCAGGGATTGCCTAATTCACTCAAGGATCACAATTCCATTTGGGTCATCGTTAATAGGTTGACTAAATTAGCTCATTTTTTGCCTATTCGCACTGACTTCACTTCGGAGCAATTAGCGACACTTTACATCACAGAGGTTATGAAGTTACATGACATTCTGTTATCTATTATATCAGACAAGGATTCGAGCTTTGTGTAAGGGTTGTAGAAGAGTTTTTAGTAGGCTTTGGGTATAGAGTTTCATCTTAGCACTGCTTATCATCCTCAAACTAATAGACAAACCGAGAGGGTTAATCAAATCATGGAGGATATGCTTCATTCTTGTGTTCTTGATTTCAAGGGTCACTGGGAGGATTATTTGCCACTTGTGGACTTCGTGTATAATAATGTAGCTTCTAGAAGACTATTGGTATGCCACCGTTTGAGGCATTATACGGCCGACCATGTCGATCACCTGTTTGTTGGATACAGGTTGGGAAGAATAGATTTTTAGGTCCTGAGTTCATTAAGGATACTTCTGAGAAGATTGCTCTTATTAGGAATCTCATGCGTATTGCCCAGAGTAGGCAGAAGAGTTATGCCGATCATCGTACTCATGTATTGGAGTTTCAGGTTGGGGATCAGGTTCTACTCAAAGTGTCTCTTATAAAGGAGTAATGTGTTTTGGGAAAAAAAGGAAGTTAGCACCTTGGTTTGTTGGTCCATTCATGATTACGGATCGAGTGGGAGCTGTGGCTTATCAGTTAGCACTTCCGGACCATTTGGGTCGTGTGCACAATGTGTTTCATGTTTCCATGCTGTGGAAATTTCTGCGAGATGAGGATCGTTATCAGCATATCGATGTTAGAGAGATTGAGTTGCAACTAGATGCAACATATATGGAGGCCATAGCGTCGTATTGTAGATCATCGAGCTCAGGTTCTTCGCAACAAGGTTATACCTTTAGTGCATGTTCAGTAGAGTCACCATAATGAGGCTAAGCCTACTTGGGAAAGGGAGGATGCCATTCGCTCGTAGTTTCCTGTACTGGAAGAAGGTAAGAGCGAATTTCGAGGACGGAATTCTTTTTGTTAGTGGGGAAGAATGTAATACCCCTAATTTTAAAAGGATAGTCTCGGTATTTTTGTTAATTCTTTTATTTGCATTTTTAATTGATGATTTTATTATATGTTTAATTTAATTAAGTGGTTTAATGTAATTTATTGGCTTATTTGAATTTATATGCTTTAATTGATCTTTTTGCATCTGCTTATGTGTATTTTATGTAGCTTAATTGTTAGGAATAAAAATCATTTAAATGGTTGTTTTATTTTATTTTAAATGTTTATTTTTAAGGATGGACTTGGACAGTAGTAATGGACTAACCGTTTGGGTCTCATGGACTACTTGGATAGGGGATTTAAATGGGTACAATTACTACCCATGGATAGTAGTACATATATACATGGGTATCTATGTATATAAGTTTATGTTAATTATTAATTATAATTAATAGTTACATTAATTGTGATATTCAGTATATGATATATATTATATAATTATAATGGTTTTTATATATATATATGATATCACGTTGGATTAGGGTGCCGACATATATTAGATGTATTTTTTTTTTTCTTCTCCTTTTCCTTAGGTAATTAGAATTAGGTTAAATTAATATTGCCTATAAATATATCATTATATGTCTGCCTAGGGTTAAAACCCTATTCACGTATACAAAGAGGTTTGAGAGAAAAACTGAGAGAACAAGTTAGGGTTTTGGCCATAGATTGAAGGTCGGACCAAGGAGGAAGTAAAAAGGTTGCTTGTGGGTTGAACCAAGAGCAGTAGAGGAGTTTAACAGCAGTTAAGGAGTCTTCAGAATAATTAGAGAAGACGGTTTAAGGTTTCAAACTGAAACCTCAGGCAAGTTATTTCTCTTACTCCTTCCCTTAAACTTAAGTTCTGTGCATGCGTAGGTGAGTCCAGGAATTAATCGAACTTTAAATTAATCTTTTATTCATGCTTATTTTGATCTAAAATAAGTTTTGTGAATTTAATTACAGTTGATTGATCTTGTAGTTTATGTCATGATTAATTTTTTTATTGTTGTTAATGATGCATAATTAATTTATATACATTACTGGGATGATATGGGACATAGTTTAGACTCCTAAGATCATAATCAATGGAGAATGAAAGAGTTGAAACTTGCCAGAGACAAGGAAGAAGGAGTAAAATAGGTGGAGAGCCGGCTCTCAAAGGGGACAGAGCTGGCTCCTTTTAAAAATTGGTTTAGGGCTCTCAGAAAGGGAGACAGCCGGCTCCATGGAATTGGGAGCCGGCTCCCTTAAGCAAAGAGCCGGCTCTAAGGGATGGGGAGCTGGCTCCCTCATGTTTAGAGCCAGCTCTATGGTGAATGGAGCCGGCTCCCTTTGTGGTAGAGCCTGCTTTTAATTTTTGAAAGCATACTCTCTTGCTACGAGGCGTACATGATGTGTTTTTAGGCACTGTTTGGATGTTTTAGGGTTCCAGAACTACTTTGGGTTAATGATAGAGATTCTAAATAATTTTCATAACATATTAAAATCCCATAATGCATAATTTATATCTATATGCTAATGATTAGAACAATAAGAAATTTTAAATAGGTTTACATGTTGTTAATGGATATAGAGAATTTAATTGCTTAATATTATTTTAGCAACTTAAATGACTGTGACATGATTTTTAAACCTTGTATTGGATGCATAATATGGTCATATGCATATCAGATTTTTATTATTCTTATTCTGGATTAATTGATGTTTTAATTTATTATTTATCTCGTCAATTATTGGACTGTATGGATGTGATACACCAGTATGGGATGGTGCCATCTTAGGGATGGATTAACTAATAAAAGTTAAGTCCTACTTACTTGGATATATAAGGGAATGGATTAACCACAGAGTTAAGTCCTACTTATTTATGTCAGGCCACTATATCAAATGGATAACATTTTTGGTATTAGGCTTGTACATATTATATATATATATATATATATGATTATGGTGCCATGATATGAGCTTGAGTCTCAGGATCATGGTTAGGGTGCATATATTGCTTAGGATGGATAACTAGATATAGTAGACAATTGGGTGCCCTGATAGGTCTCGGTACACATGCCCACTTTAAGTGCGATTTGCACGTTACCTTCTATTCAGGTTAAGACAGACCTCTAGTCCAGTGAGCATCCTATAGTGTGTATATATATATTTAGGAACTATTTAGCTATTGTTAAGTTATTTAGGATGTATCTGCGTATCAAGTCTCTGTTTGAATTGTAGTAGAGTAGAACTTGCTCGTGGGCCTTAGCCACTTTTATTTTTCAGGTGTTTGACAGTTCCAGGCTTAGAGCTTATTTGTGCCGAGCAGAGACAGTCACTCACTCTTCCGACTATATAGGACTTTTCTTCATATTTTAGCTTTGGATTTTATTTCAGCTATTCTATTTTTCCAGTTGGGTTATTATTAGAGTTCTACTAGATGGATTCCTAAGTTGTAATAAATATTGGAGGTTTTTGGAATATTGGATTATTTTATTAATATTTTGAGGATTTATTATTTAGTTTTCTTTCAGATTATTTATTCTTTATTCTTCAAATTCTTCTAGTATTCTATACTTGTTTATATACTTAATTGTTTGGTATCCCTCGGATCTATGCTCAGACTTGATCACTCGTAGCTCTTGAAACGTTGGGTATCATACAACAATAAATCACCAATAACCAAAATCACAAGTCACAATTAAATATTGGTTGTCAACTTGAAATTAAATGCGAAATCAAATAGTGGAAGACTTGGACATCAAATCTCGAAGTAAAACTAAGACCTAAACGGTTATTCCGGGAACTAACCCGCTGGGAATACCACCCTAGTGCGCACTATAAGATGGGGAAACCTCATACCTCCCGCATTAGAGCCAAACTCTAGCTATGTCTTTGTAACAATGTCCTAAGTGACTCCAAAATCAATAAAAAAAGTTCACAACTTGTACGCACTTAAATAAAGCACGAAACCACCTTCCATGCACAAGTAGGTTGAAACCACACAATCCATGTCTTAGGATTTCAATTCTAAAATGACATATATAATGTCAAGTCTTTATTATGATACAATGTACAAAACAATATCATCTACTTAACAATTTAAATCATGCCTCCATGGTAAACTTTAAACATTAATTCTACGACATAGTAGCAAGAAGTTTACAAGGCTAATAATATCAATAATTCACAAGAATCTCATATTACTACTACATAATAACAAGTTAGCAATTTAACTTCCAATAATGCACAATAAGCATTCCATATTCTTAATACTATGAAATCATAAAAATTTAGTAATCTACTAAGTTAAATAACTTCTCTACACAAATTATATCTACTCAATTGTTTGATTATATCAAAAGAACCATTAAGTAGATTTTAATTAATTTATTTAATTAAAATCTCTAAATTTCAAAACAATTCCAAATAGCCTCAATTTAATATATGTTAAGGAACATGGTATGGTCATCAACAATATCAAGTTAAAAATCCAATTAAGTGACTAAAACACTTAAATAAAATTAATTAAACTAATTAATTAATTTTCTCTAGATTTTAAAACAATTCTAAACGGCCTCAAATTAACATAAGTTAAAGAACACACCAAGGCCTATTTTAATATCACATTACAAGTTGATTTCATGCTAGTTACAACCATATGAATTAAATTTTCATAAAAGAATATTATTAAATAAAAGTTTCAATACTTATTCAAATACTCTCAATTTAATATATGTTAATAAACATATCAAGGCTTAATTTAAGAGCATGTCACAATTTAATTCCATTACTCATACAACCATGTGAACTAAATTCTATATAAAGAAAATAATTAAATTAAATTCTACATTTTGAACAAAAGCATGCATACAAGTTGTATAAGCATCAATAGCATGCAAGACAACAAAAATATGAACCTATAACATCTCCTACCTTAATTTGAGATGAAAATCTCAAAAGCCACCAAATGGAAACCGCTCCGAATCCAACGATACTTCGGGGTTTTGTCTAGGACAACAAGGCGAATAATAAACCCCAAGAAAGTCCTACCAAATCTTAACTTGGCTTCAAACTCGAACTTGAAAAATGGCCAAAAATGGATTCTAATAAGGGGGAAAGGAAGATCTCACCAAGGCCTACAATAAATACTAAGGCACTACGACATTATTCAAAAGGGAAGTGGCCGGAAAAGAAGAGAGAAGGGTGGCAGCCCAAGGTTGCCATGGATGGCTGGCCAAGGAGGGAGGAAGAAGAAGAAAAAGTTAACTTTTCATTTCATAACCTTCTATTTATAGAAAAACCCTAAAAGTGTCCCCGAACGGGTCCGCCAGGTCCGAAAAAGTGGAATTCGCGCAGATGCACTCAAACGGTAAAACACTGTGAACAAAAAAGAACTAAAATGAGAAAAAAAATGGATAACGGAAGAAACGACATCGAAAACCGAGTCCCGAGCAGAAAGATATGCCCTAAACAAGTTCGCCAGCAACTAGGGCCAGAAAACCTAAAATTGGGGGAAAATGACCAAAAGACAATTCTAAGAGTACGCGACTCTACAAAAAGTGAAAATGAATCACGTACGAGGATCTAGGCTTAAAACAAGGCATTTTGCAATAATTTTCATTAATTGTATAATGGCCCCTACAAAAAGGGTTAACTGCATTAATAACCCAGAATGAAAATATCTTCCAAAAAATATTTTCTTAAAAACCCCTAAAATAAAATATCTCCAAAAGATATTTATGAAAAACGCCCTAAGAAAAGAAAATATTTCCAAAGAAACTATGCATCCATGCCCCTATGGACACCAAGAGCAACCAGAGTACTTTTCTACAAAAGTAAGATACGTATTTCTTGGAAACCACTTAGGGAGGTACATGAAGTCGGAAACCAACTCCGATTACAAAAAGTGAGGTTGTGGCAAAAAGTGACAAACAGGGAAAAGACGAAAAGTGAATAGTGTCGAAAAAACGAAAATGTGAAAATGACGTGGTCCTTTAAGGAAGTTGTCAATCCAATGGAAAGAGTCTCGGAAACCATTTTTGAGCACTCGAGATGACACTAAGTGATGAGAAACCGAACTCAGAAAACAAAAGATCAACGGAAAATATATATATATATATATATATATATATATATCCGTAAAATTTGAGGAAGGAGAATGACCGGGTCATTACAACCTACCCTCCTTAAAGGGATTTCGTCCTCGAAATCCAGAACATACAGAAGAGAACCGAACAAGATCGAAGCAAGGACAAACCAAAGGACAGATCATAAGGTGCTAAAGGACAACTCCAAAAGCCTGAAGATCATCCGAAGGAACACGAAAACTAAGAACTTAGTGACACCTCCCAAACGAATCGGCATACTAACCCAATTTCAATCACCGAGAGAATCCAAAGATAACGACAAGTTGAATCAAAATAGATGGCTAAGAATAACATGGTAGTACGAACAATGACCAGAACCCGCCCACACTTACTCGTAAGTAAAGTAGCATGACAGTATAAGGCACTAGTTCATAACATGCCTCCAACAGGGCAACCTAGAAAGAAACTTTTTGATACAAATGATATCAATGTCGAAAATGATCATTACCAAAATCACTACAAGAACCAAGCATCTGCGAGAGTTGGGGTAGCTAATCCCAAAACTCTGACAACAATGTCATTGACACCGTTACGATTAAGACCTTAAATCCTAAGTGCAAGTAGAGCTAGCAACTCCTACATTGTAAAACACGCTTATCAACAACTAACGGTCACGAATCTAAAGCCTGACAAGTCTGTGCCCTCCAGCCAATGGATTGGACCCATAAAACTGAAAACCTAAGCACAGATCTGAAGTAGACCTACCGTAAGGCTACATACAGAAGACAAAACGGTTGGTCAATCCCTATAGTGGACAACTAAAATCTCAAAGCACAAGTCTACTATGTAGCTCACACATCTCTATCCCAACAACCATGGTTATAAAACCCCAACATAAGTGCAGGAAAGATGAAATAGTATAAACCAAAGACTCGCATAGTAGATACTCACAAATTTAAATGATATAAATCAAATAATACCTTAGTACTAAACACATAATACACATAAGGTAAACCAAATAAACCACCTATCACATAGGGGTAAAACAAATGATGACACGCTATACACCACTAATGGCACTAGCATGTTAAACGGATACAATATATGAAAACGTATCATCTATATCCTCACACGGACTACCACATAATCATATATCCTAAACATGTTTCTAAGGCATGCCCGAAAATAATGGAGCTCATAAACATGTAAAAGTGATCTTACAAATGGAATTTTCACAAAATAAAAAGAAAGGAATGAAATGCCTCTCAAAAGGAACAACCTCTCAGAAAACGTAACACAAAACCTGGATCAGTCCAATCTCTCACTACGAGGAAAGGAATCATCCCCCCCAATGACCACTAAGGTCCTCGAGACATAGGGTCAGCAAGTCTTTCCTATGACCAGCTCATACCCTGATAAAATCCCAACATCACATGAAACGAAACAACAACGAAATGGATAACCCCAATGCTAACCGTTACGAGACATCAACAAGAAAACCCCTAATCTAAGATGCCAATGAGTTCGATAGGAACTCTACAAGATTTTACCAGGACCCTAACACAATGCCCCAAGTCTCCAAAGACAAGGAAAAGTAATTAATTGCACCCACGCAATTAATTACACAAAACCGCTCACATACCAACCGTAGCTTGTAAGAGGTATCCAAGGCAATACAAGAATGATCCTAAGTCAACACACCCATCCAAATCCCAAAACTATTTTCTTAAGAAAATAAGACATGAGAACCTTGCCTTGAGGCTCACAAAGTAACTCCCGACTCGCCAAGGAAAGACTCGAATCAGTCCTGACTCATCGTCCCATAATGCTAGAAACAAAGACCTCAATAACGTCATGACGTCAAGACCACTACGAAGTCCTAAGAGATGACACTGACACCTCTAACACTACCATAACTACATCATAAAGAGACAAAAGAAAATGAGATGAAATGGTGCCTCCGTGGCCTACGTCTCATCTTGCCAGACGGAGACTACAACACTGCGCTCACTTGAGCCCTAACGAGAAAACTCTCCGCGAGTCAAGACTATGATGCTATATGTATGAAAAGGAAACAAGATTAATAATAACACGAGTTATTATGATCGAATGCAACTCACTCATTGAATGCATCAAATGAGTAGTACGTCAATGCATGCAACATACAGTCATGATAAAGCAAATAAGCATACGCAATATGCTAAACAAATAATGAAAACTTCTAGGTACTTAAACACATAAGCACGTATCAAACCAGGATGTTTTTAAACAGATAAGCATACAAGCACAGAAAACGTGTCATCATACTGAGTATGTTATCAAAAAGCATGTGAACATATCAAAGTAATTCAACAAAAGCATGAAATGCACCCAAAGCCCGTCGTCCAAGATATTCAAACCTAGGAGCTCTGATACCACTTGTGACGGCTCAAGTTTTATTAACCCGGTGCATCAGTGATGACCTAAAGTGGACCCGAAAACGGATCCGAAATGCGAAAGCGAAAGAACTAAAATGGCCTCTAGAGATGTACATCATCCCTAAGGCACCAAAATGACTCCCCATGAAGCCATGGAACTCAAATGAGTCAAGTACTGAAGCAAGGATTTCAAACCCGATAAGATATAAACCAAGGGTAAAATGGTCATTTCAAACTGAAATGGGTGCCACCGTGCACACTATTTGAAATACAATGAAAAATGAATGAAGTTAGACTCAAGAATTGTAATGACCCTGTCATTTTCCTTCCTTTCATTTTTCTCAGATTTTTCACGGATATTTTTTTTCCGTTGATATTTTCCTTTCTGAGTTCAGTTTCTCGTCACTTAGTGTCATATCGAGTACTCTAGAATGATTTTCGAGAGTCTTTTCTTTGGATTGACAACTTCCTTTAAGGACTGCGTCATTTTCACATTTTCATTTTTCGGACACTATTCACTTTTCGTCCTTTTCCCTATTTTGTCTTTTTCCCGTTTTTCACTTTTTGGTATAACCTCACTTCTTATATTCAGAGTTGGTTTTTGACCTCACGTATCTTTATTCTAAGTGGTTTCTACGAAATACGTATCTTTATTTTTGTAAGAAAGTACTCTGGTTGCTCTAGATGTCCACAGGGGCATGGATGCATAGTTCTTCAGAAACTTTTTCTTTTCTTGGGGGTGGTTTTCGTAAATATCTTTTGAAGATATTTTATTTCAGGGTTTTCTAAGAAAATATTTTTTGGAAGATACTTTCATTTTGGGCCAATTGTGTAGTTTTCACTTTTTAGAAGGGCCACTGTGTAATTAATAAAAGTTATTCCTAAATGCCTTGTTTTGAGCCTGGATCCTCGTACGGGATTCATTTTCACTTTTCATTGAGTCGCATACTCCTACAATTCTCTTCTGGTTGTTTTTCTCCAGTTTCAGGGTTTCTGGCCCCGGTTAGCGCCAAACTTGTTTAGGGCATATCTCTCTACTCGGGATTCGGTTTTTGACGCCGTTTCTTCCGTTATTCATTTTTTTCTCATTTCGGTTCTTTTCATTCAAGGAGTTTTGCCATTTGAGTGCGTCTGCTCAAATTCCACTATTCCGGACTAGGCAGGGCCCGTTCGGGGCACTTTTTGAGTTTTTCTATAAATAGGGGATCTTTAAGTAAAAAAACAGATTTCACTCTCTCTCTCCTCTCTCTTGGCTGGATCTCATGGTAGCCATGGCTGCCATCTTCTCTCTCTTCTTTTGAGCTTCTTCCCTTCAATGAAAGGCCATAGTGCCTTAGCATTTTTTGTTTGTCTCGGCGAGACCTTCGATTCCACCGATTAAAACCTCGTTTTGGCCATTTTTTGAGTTCGGGTTTGAAGTCAAGTTGTGATTTTCATGGGGCTTCCTTGGGGTTCTTGTTCACCGTGTTGTCCCCGACAAAACCAAAAGTTTCGTCAGATTCGGAGCCGTTTCATTTCGGTGGGGATTTGAGATTTCATCTCAAATAGAGGTAGGGGATGTTTTAAGATTTTGTATGTGTTGTATTGAGTGTTTTCTATGGTTATACAACTTATTGGCTTGCCTTGTATCAAATCTAGAAAATTAGTAATATTTATTTCTTTGTATAAGATTTAAATTTCAAGGATGCATATAGCTTAGAATTGAATTGTGGCATAATACTAAATTATGCTTTGATATGTTTGTTAACATATATTAAATTAGAATTATTTGAATAAGAATTGCACTTTTTATTTAATAATTATCTTTTGTGAAAGTTTAATTCTCATGGGCGTACCTTACATGAAATTAACTTATGATACGCTTTTAAATTAAGTCTTGGCATGTTCTTTAACATACCTTAATTTGAGAGCATTTAGATAAGTATGAAAATCTAGAGATTTTAATTAAAATGATTAATTAAAATCTATTTAATGATTCCAATGGCCTAATTAAGTTTTCGAATTGGTATATGCAATGACCATGCTATATTGTTTAACATGTGTTAATTAGAGATCATTCGATTTAGATTTGAAACTTAGAGAAATTAATTAGGTTATGTAGTTAATTTCCGTTTCTATTGTGTTAATAATTTAATCATGTTTTTGACATTGATTGTATATCTAAATCATGATTTTAGACTTGTATTAGATTCTTCAGTTCATGTTTTCAATATTGAATTATATTGTTATAGCGTGCAACGAATCGCATACTGAAGATTCAACATGTGATGTTATTATAGCGCGTAATGAATCACGCTCTGAAGATTCGACATTCGTCATCCTATAGTAGTTGTGGATTTAGAGCATGTATCGTGTGGTTACAAACTATTTGTGCATAAGATGTGGTTTCGTGCTTTATATATATAATACGTATATAAGTTGTTAACTTATCTATTTTGGAGTCACTTGGGACATTGTCACTGTGATATGGCTAGAGTTGCCGGAATAACCATTTTGATCTTGGTTTAGTCCAAGATGTGATGTCCAAGTCTTCCACTATTTGTTTTTGCATTCAATTCTAAGTTGACAACCAATTTTTAATTGTGACTTGTGGTTTTGGCTATTGGTAATTTAATGTTGTTAAGTACATTCAAGTATTATGGTTTCTAATGAATCATTGCAGGTTTTGATGTTGTTAAGTACATTCAAGTATTATGATTTCTAATGAATCATTGCAGGTTTTGATGTTGTTAAGTAAATCTATGCTATAAATGTTCAAATGTAACTTAAGAATGATCCTATAGATCTATTTGGAACATAGACGTTAGGTGGCATGACCACTTTTGTCGTTTTCGCACTTTTAGATTCTAGTTGATAACTTAGAGAATCTATATCTTGACGTGTGGTATTAGAAATTCTAATTATACTAAATTGCTATATTTAGTTGTTTTCGTATTTTAGATTTCAAGTTGATGACTTTGGGAATCTATGTCTTGTTGCTTTGTATAGCATGCTTCTTTGTGGTTTGAATTGCATGGATGATGTGATTTATGCTAGAAATGATTTAGGGTAGCTTAAGATGCTCCCTGAGTCTCATCTTGACATAGACGTTAGGTGGTATGAGCCCTTTGACATGTTTCACCTTAAGGTGATAAAATTGTAAAATGTTAGGTCTATGCATGCTTATTTCCTACGAGTAGCTTTATGTTACTCACCCATGTAGTGGGGACATTTTTCAGGTACAGGAATCAAGGTTAGAGATTCTCACCATGCTTGGGTGATTTGAGGACTTGAAGGGTTCAATTCTTGTGTAGGTTGGCTTGAAATGCCATTTGTAACCTTATGTATCAAACGTGTATATTTGATTTTAAACTTGTAATGTATGCTTAAGTACAGTTTTTTTTATTCTCATTTTATGTATATGACATGAGGCCAAGGACCAAACTTCTTTTGGAATTACATATATGTCGTAGATGTTAAATCTTGCCTTTAATGAGAATGTATGAAAAAGCATGCATTTTAGTATGCTATTTTGCACCGGAGTGTGCATTGTGTATGAGATTTATCCATTAGTATTCATTAACCATGTATGAAGTATGGCCAAGGGCCAAACGGCATTTTGAAACCATTTTATAATTTTGAATTCTAAGTTTTCATTCCAAACTTCATTTTTGTCATTTTGGCCGTTGGGGGGTCGTATTTTGCATCGGCTATATTTTTTAGCTATGGTCCATTTTAGCATGTCTATTAGGTAAGTTACGTTTGCGTGCATGATCGTTTTCAAGAAAAACTTATTTTTTGGTGAAATGAGCCTCCTACGGACTCATTTGACATTTTCCTTGCATATTCTGGTCTAGGGGCATTCTGGGGTTTTTCTTCAGGAAAATGTGATTTTAGGGGGGGTTTCTTCTTCGTGTTTTTCCAGAAAATGTCATTTTGGTACCGAAAATCCATTGCAAAGTTCAGCTTTCTGTTTTTCATTTTAGCAGCTTTTTGGACCTTCATGACCTGATTTCATGGAGGGGCATTTTGGGCATTTCACAGTGAGTTTTTTTCGATTTCTCTCATGAGTCACATAGAAAAC